>NC_092073.1:24072500-24122500 GCF_039877785.1 Chaetodon trifascialis
CTCCTCCTTGCTCCTCCTTGCTCCTCCTCGCTCCTCCTCGCTCCTCCTTGCTCCTCCTTGCTCCTCCTCACTCTTCCTCGCTCCTCCTTGCTCCTCCTTGCTCCTCCTCGCTCCTCCTCGCTCCTCCTTGCTCCTCCTTGCTCCTCCTCACTCTTCCTCGCTCTTCCTCGCTCCTCCTCGCTCCTCCTTGCTCCTCTTTGCTCTTCCTCGCTCTTCTCGCTCCTCCTCGCTCCTCCTCGCTCCTCCTCGCTCTTCCTTGCTCCTCCTCGCTCTTCCTCGCTCCTCCTCGCTCTTCCTCGCTCTTCCTCGCTCCTCCTCGCTCTTCCTCGCTCTTCCCCGCTCCTCCTCGCTCCTCCTTGCTCCTCCTCGCTCCTCCTCGCTCTTCCTCGCTCCTCCTCGCTCTTCCTTGCTCCTCCTTGCTCTTCCTCGCTCTTCCTCGCTCTTCCTTGCTCCTCCTCGCTCTTCCTCACTCTTCCTCACTCTTCCTCGCTCTTCCTTGCTCCTCCTCGCTCTTCCTCGCTCCTCCTCGCTCTTCCTCGCTCTTCCTTGCTCCTCCTCGCTCTTCCTCGCTCCTCCTCGCTCTTCCTCGCTCTTCCTCGCTCCTCCTCGCTCCTCCTCGCTCTTCCTCGCTCCTCCTCGCTCTTCCTTGCTCCTCCTTGCTCTTCCTCGCTCTTCCTCGCTCTTCCTTGCTCCTCCTCGCTCTTCCTCACTCTTCCTCACTCTTCCTCGCTCTTCCATGCTCCTCCTCGCTCTTCCTCGCTCCTCCTCGCTCTTCCTCGCTCTTCCTTGCTCCTCCTCGCTCTTCCTCGCTCCTCCTCGCTCTTCCTCGCTCTTCCTCGCTCCTCCTCGCTCCTCCTCACTCTTCCTCGCTCCTCCTCGCTCCTCCTCGCTCTTCCTTGCTCCTCCTCGCTCTTCCTCACTCTTCCTCACTCTTCCTCGCTCTTCCTCGCTCCTCCTTGCTCTTCCTCGCTCTTCCTCGCTCTTCCTCGCTCCTCCTCGCTCCTCCTCGCTCTTCCTCGCTCCTCCTCGCTCTTCCTTGCTCCTCCTTGCTCTTCCTCACTCTTCCTCACTATTCCTCGCTCTTCCTCGCTCCTCCTTGCTCTTCCTCGCCTGTTCTTCTCTACCTGAGCCTTCATGACATGAGTGTGATTAGAAAGCGCTAATGGTGCGTCAGATGGCGGCGGCGGCGTGGGGCTCAGGGCGAGGTGACGCCTCGAGGAGGTGGAGGAGTGAAGCCTTCATCGTGGCGACTGCGCTGAGAGCGTTGTCACAGCTGCCTTTGTCTCTGTGCTGCAGGACTGAGCCACGGCGAGGACGACACCACCGAGTGCTTGTACTACAACGTCAACTACGAGATCGAGAAGACCAATCAGAGCGGAGTGGAGCGCTGCGAGGGCGAGAAGGACAAACGCTCGCACTGCTACGCCTCCTGGAGGAACAGCTCGGGCTCCATCGAGCTGGTGAAGAAAGGCTGCTGGCTGGACGACTTCAACTGCTACGACCGGTATGAGCGCACACCCCCAACCCGGTCTGAGACCCGGTCTGAGACCCCAACCCGGTTTTTATCTGTGCCACCAGCTCATAATGTTTCCCTGAATCTCTCAGACTCACAGAGATTCTGCAGCATTTTGGCTGCTTTTCAGCTGCCTGACACATGACGCAAGAGAATCAGAGAGAAACTTCTAGCTAAAGATAAGATAAGATAAGATAAGATAAGATAAGATAAGATAAGATAAGATAAGATAAGATAAGATAAGGCCAAACTTTACTGATCCCACGCCGGGGAAATTAAGTGCTTTGAGATAATTGTTATCAGTTTGTTTCACATCCAGCAGATCAGCCTGATGATGGACGTGGACTGTTCATGTCTCCTGATGGACGTCCGTCCAGTCGGGTCTCTCTTTCAGCTCTGGCTTTGGTCTCCTCCAGCTTCTGAGGGACATATCTGCTCTTTAGCTGCTAAAGGCTAAATGTCCACCAGCTGCTCTCTGACTGTCTGTGTGCTGTTTGCTGCTCAGCAGGAAGTGAACTGAGGCATTTTACTGCTTTTATTGTGAAAGCGACGCTGTGAGAGCGAAGCGCAAAGAGAAGTTTGTGCCCGACAGATAAACGATGAGCTGAACGTCACGATGAAGCTCCGTGAAGACGCCAAACATGAAAAAAAAAATCAGTTGTAGCTGCTCTATGTTACCTGCTGGGTTGGGTTCAGCTCAGCCCACAGCTCGTTTTTGACTCTGTTACCATGACAACAGTTAATATGGGGTGTCCTCCAGCGGCTGAGGACGGGGTCCAGTCTACATCCTGCCTGTCTACGCTGCAGCTGATTTATTTGTGTGTTAAGCTGCTGGCGAGCGCCGTGTGACGGGGCTGTATCAGCGACCGGCATACACCTCCACATTTCCCATCATCCCTCCAGCTTCCCCGCTGCGCCACTTTGATTGACAGCTGCCATGACTGGGCGCTTTGTAAGCGCTCGGGGCTGTTTGGGCAGCGACAGCGTTTGCTGCTGATGCAACAGAGCAGCGCGAGGACAGCAGCGCTGTCACACAGGAAGAGTCATTTTTCTGCGGTGAACCACATCACTGATGAATATCTCTCCACGTGGAGTCTTTAAGAATCCAATCAGAAATCTCTGATTCAGGTGACGTCTGTGATGGAGATCTTCAGCTTCACCGTCGTCGAATGTTTCACACGAGCAGATTTAACTTTGTTAAAGCGTCGGAGTCAAGTGTTAACGTGACAAAGCGAACCGGTCCCTCGCTGAATCACTGCCAGCAGCTTTTCACGTAAAATGAAATCAGACTTTCAGCTGAGGCGTGAGCACTGAGTCTGGTGATGGTAAACCTTTGGAACGAGCGCATGAAGGCAGCAAACGACGAACGTCTGACAGAAGTGTGGCAAGAAGGAAACACAGGTCAAAAGCTGCCATGTTTTTGATTCAGCCTCATCAGAGGATCCTTCATTTTCATAGATCCACCAGTCAACACACTGACATTCATGGACCAGAAGCTAAATGAGCGACGAGGCGGCGAGGAGTGACGTGATGATGAAGGTCCTCCTGTTCTCTTCAATCATCACGTGTGAAAGATCAGTTCGAGGCAAAGAAGACGAGAAGAGAAGAAAATGGTAAAACGTCTCTTTCGTGCGGAGACGGTGAAGATCGGCGCTCGCAGCTTTTCCCTCGACGCGGCTGATGTGCTGCAAATTTCCCGTTTTCCCCGAGGCGTCAGAGAAACCTGCTATTTGGGTCAAGTGCGAGCGCTGCCAGACGACGGCGACGATGCGTAGGATTCCCCAGACGCCGTTTGACTGACAGGTCTGCTGTTAGGCTCCACGATGACAGACAGGGTGGAGCGTCGCTCCACATACGAGATCTCTGCAGCGCTCGGAGCTTCATGTTACAGCACAGAACACAAGATCACAGTATCAAGCACGAGTACTTTGTTCTAATGGTCACAGTAGTACGCTGAGGAGTAGCAGCAGCAGTTGTTCTACAGTAACAGCTGAAGGAGTAGTTGTTACTAGTAGAGGTAATTGCAGTAGCAGCAGTAGCGGTAGCGGTAGTAGTAGTAGTGGCAGCAGTAGTACTAGTAGCTGTCATTGCAGTAGCAGTAGTAGTAGTAATAGTAGTAGTACTTGTAGTGGCAGCAGTAGTCATTGCACTAGTAGAAGTAGTCGACAGGATTCGTGCGCTGCCTTCGTTCTGCTCCTGGAAGGATGACAGGTGCATGATGGGAAGGAGGAGCTGGAGGCTGCGAGTGAGGCGAACTGATGGACGCAGCTACGGAAACGTGTGTGACGCCGCCGCTGGTGGAGGAAGCTGTGGCTGGCTGGTGACTCTGAAGGTCCAGACGTGGAGCGGTTTCAGGCTGACCTGTCGCGTGCTGCTTGATGGTCAAACACCAGCCTGAAGCGTTGGAAAAACAAACTCTTCATCTTCATCATCTCGTTGAAGTCAGGACCTGGTTGTCAGAAATGATCTTATTCCCATACTTGTTCACAGAACTTCTTATTTATTTTCATCTTCTCACAAGTTCTTGTTCATTGTGAAAGAATACACTGGTTGTGTTTTTGTCATCATATTTGATCGATAACTTATTGTTTCGTATGATTTCAGTCGATCTGAACGATCGCTTCCACACAGCTGAGTTGTTGAGCTGCAGTGACGGCGTCGCTCCAGCAGAGGCAGCGTTCAGTTAACAATGAGCTGATGTCCCACAGATCTGGTCTCACAGGTTTTGACCTGATGATTTGTCATAGACGACGGGACTGATGGACGTCTGTCTCCGTCTCTCAGGCAGGAGTGTGTGGCCACAGAGGAGAGTCCGCAGGTCTTCTTCTGCTGCTGTGAGGGAAACTTTTGCAACGAGAGGTTCACACACCTGCCTGATGTCACCGAACCCCGTGAGTCTGCCTTGTGATTGGATGAGTGTGTGTGTGTGTGTGTGTGTGTGTGTGTGTGTGTGTGTGTGTGTGTGTGTGTGTGTGTGTGTGCCACGTCTGCATTTAGTGTGTCTATATTTAACATGTTTACTCATCTCTAACATTCCATGAATCTGTGTGGTTTTACTTATCTCTACTTCTTCTTCGTCTTCGTCTTCGTCTTCGTCTTCGTCTTCGTCTTCGTCTTCGTCTTCGTCTTCTTCTGCATGTGTTGGTCTGTGTTTGAGAGAATCCCGGCTATTTTAACTCTAACTAAAGATTTTTAGACATGATCTTCTCTGGTAGAAATCGCTGGTGGATCGATCAAGTCGTCTACAGGGCGCCACTTTCCACACAGTGAATCTCGTGTTTAGCATCAGAATTGTTGGATTACTTTTGCATCGCGTTCGTAAGTTTTCCATCTAAACAGTTGCGTGAGTCCGCCTGGAGTCGGAGCTCTGAGGGAGCGAGACGCTGGATTCTGGATTCTGCTGGATGAGGCTCCAGTCCACCTCAGTGATGCCTCTGCAGACTCAGCTCTGCTGGAGAGACCGTGTCGCTGCTCCTCACCAGGTAACTGAGTGTCCGTTGGCCGGTCCAGACACCCCAGCACCGTCTGCTCTTTGATGAACTCCTGGACCTGCTGCCTCCACTCCCCTCCTCGATGAACAGAGCAGCAACACGACCCATCGGGAGTCACCAAAACGATTTTCACCTGCTTCTCCACCTCTTAAAGAACTGTGGAAAGTCTTTCTATCAGACCCCGTCCTCACTCAATCGTCCTCACTCCTTTAATAGACTCCTCAGCCTTCACACTGGGACCCAGTCCACCAGGAGGACGCAAAGTGACCTTCATGGACCATTTGAACTTGTTCTGGGATCATCGCCCCCCCCCCCCCCCCCTTCCTCTGCAGCACAACCTCAGTGCACTGTTTCCTATGAGAGCTCCCCCTGCAGGTCAGTCGTAAACAGTCCAGTACATGCAGCAGGACCGAGGCTGCCAGTCGGTTCAGTGGTGGCCTGCAGACTTTAAGGTCTGTCACCAGTGAGACGTTTTTTGTCATTTGATGTAGGTTTTATTGTTCTAGTTCTAGTTGAAGAAGTATGAGCACATGTCCCTGACTCTCGCCTCGGCGCTCGGACACTCGTGGTTTTCAGGACTGATTTCAGACTTTGGTCGTTTGCCTCCAACATTAAAGACCTTCTCAGCCCTCAGAGTCCTGCTCATACCATCAGATCTGCAGACCAGGTCTTAGTCCTCAGGGCCGGACTCAGAGGAACCATCCATCCATCGTCTATACTCGACTTTCCCTTTTTGGGGTTGCAGGGGGGCTGGAGCCTATCCCAGCTGTCAACGGGCGAGAGGCGGGGTACACCCTGAACCAGCCAATCACAGGGCAACATATACAGACAGACAACCATTGACGCCTCACACCTAAGGACAATTTAGAGTCACCAGTTAACCTAATGAGCATGTTTTTGGTCTGTGGGAGGAAACCGGAGAGAAGCCACGCATGCACGGGAAGAACATGCAAACTTCACACAGAAAGGTCCCGCCCGACCCGGGGATCGAACCAGCGACCTTCTTGCTGTTAAGCACACGCACTTGTTTAATGAAATGGTTTTTAATTGGTTTAATGTTCTTTTATTCATTCATTCTTCATTGTCTTTTATTTGTTTTTATGTCTTGACTGTGTGTTTTTCATGTGTGTGAACTTGATTAAGTTTTTTTTACTGTATTAACAAATGAACATGAGCATTTTGTGTGTGTGTGTGTGTGTGTGTGTGTGTGTGTGTGTGTGTGTGTGTGTCAGTGATCAAAGCCCCGCCCCCCAGTATCGGAGTGTTAAATGTGATGGTTTACTGCCTGCTGCCCGTCATCATGCTGTCTGTCGCCCTGCTCACCGCCGTCTGGATGTACCAACACCGGAAACCTCCATACGGACACGTGGACATCACTGAGGTGCGCGCGCACACACACACACACACACACACACACACACACACACACACACACACATTGTGAGGTCTTTATTCAAAATAAAGATGAAGATAGAAACATGACATGGCCCTCATGCAGCTTCGGTCTCCTCTCCACACAGTGAAACATGGCGTCGTAGCTCCCCCTAGTGACGGTCTGTGGTACTTCAGCTGTTTGTCTCCATCTCACAGGACACATCAGCACAGTGAAGACAATAAAACACACTTTATTAGTTATAGTAAAGAGCATAAATGGTCAGCAGCAGTGTGTGTGACATATTCTACTGCTGTTTGTTTAAAGTTACTAAGTGCTGGAGTTTGTCCGTCCTGCTACTCTCTGCTTGTTCTCCACCTCATTAATCTGACAGCTGTCCTCATTTTCTGATCAACATTTAACATGAAACACGGCCTCAGTCAGTCTGAAGTTTGTGTCCTCATCACGTTTGAGTCATTTCACCTCTAAACCTTCAGTTAATGACTGCAGACGATGCAGCTTTTCACACAGAAGCAAAGGAAGGTCCAGAAACCGAGAGCAGGTTCATGTCAGAGCTGGTCTTTCCCTGTCAGAGTCAGAGTCAGTGAATGCAGCACGATCAAAGCCTCTCTGCATGCTGTCAGTGTGATGCAAACCTTCACACATCATTCAGAAATATTCTACATTTGAACTTTAGTGAACTGAAACCTGGCTTTGCTCTCTCTGTCCTCCAGGATCCTGGTCCTCCTCCTGCCTCCCCCCTGCTGGGTCTCAAGCCTCTGCAGTTGCTGGAGTTGAAGGCCAGGGGGCGCTTCGGCTGCGTGTGGAAGGCCCAGATGATGAACGAATACGTGGCCGTCAAGATCTTCCCCGTCCAGGTTCAGACTCAGACCTTTCCTGCTGATTGCTCCTCCGCATTTTTTTATACCTGGAAGCTGTTTCACTTCTCCTCTTCATCCTCCTCCTCCTCCTCTTCCTCACAGAATAAGGACTCGTGGCAAAACGAGAGGGACGTGTTCATCACACCAGGCATGAGGCATGAAAACATCCTGCGGTACATCGCTGCAGAGAAACGAGGGAGTCACCTGGAGACCGAACTGTGGCTCATCACCGAGTTCCACGAGAGGGTGAGGAAGAGGAGGGGGGAGGAAGAGGAGGGATGTAATTATAAAGAACTTGTCAGCACAGTGCAGATAAACAGATGGCAGTCAGACCTCAGCAGCTCATCTTCACGGAGCTTCATCGTGACGTTCAGCTCATCGTTTATCTGTCGGGCACAAACTTCTCTTTCAGCTTCGCTCTCACGGCGTCGCTTTCACAATAAAAGCTGTAAAACGCCTCAGTTCACTTCCTGCTGAGCAGCAAACAGCACACAGACAGTCAGAGAGCAGCTGGTGGACATTTAGCCTTTAGCAGCTAAAGAGCAGATATGTCCCTCAGGAGCTGGAGGAGACCAAACCAGAGCTGAAAGAGAGACACGACTGGACGGACGTCCATCAGGAGACACGTCCATCATCAGGCTGATCTGCTGGATGTGAAACAAACTGTCTGATAACAGTCAAGTCAACAATGTGTTGAATCATTATTTCAGCACTTTCTTACTCTAGGACTTTTATCCAGTCCTCCTCCTCTTCCTCGCTGTGTCACAGCATTATATCTATATTTTAGAAAGTCAGTATCGATCCACGTCTGCTGCCTCAGTCCAGAGTTTTAACGTTTGGACAGACAACATGAGTTTGTGATGACTGATGGATCCGAGGATGGAAGCAGAACTGATTCAGAATCAGCTTCAGGTGTTCTTCCTGTTCCTGTCAGTTTCACGTGGTTTTGATGAAGGTCGTACTCGCTGTGTCTCTGCAGGGCTCTCTGTCAGACTTCCTGAAGGGAAACATCATCAGCTGGTCTGAGCTGTGTCACATAGCCGAGTCGATGGCCTGCGGCCTGGCTTACCTCCATGAGGACATCCCCCGACAGAAAGGAGAGGGACCCAAACCGGCCATCGCTCACAGGTCTGCTCCCCCCGTCAGGTTACTGAAGCCACGTTTAAGGTCGATGACGCTCTGTAGACGGTAGCCATTTTTCCACCTTTTTAGTGCTGACTTATCATAACGTGACGGCTCAGCGTGGCTCAGCAGCATGGTTCCTGTGGTTTATAGGCCTGGAGGTGTTGTGGGGGCTCAGCTCTGTCTGAAGGAGGGCAGCGTGTCAGACTCTGAACCCTTCCCTTCATGTCTTTGACTCTCTCAGGGATCTGAAGAGTAAGAACATCATGCTGCGTTCAGACCTCACAGCGGTGATCGGCGACTTTGGTCTCGCTGTTTGCTTCGAGCCGGGGAAACCACCTGGAGAGATGCACGGACAGGTGAGCTGCTGTGACCGAAGGCGGCCGTGGAGTGAATCCCTGAACGCCGTTTCATGAGTGTGTGTGTGTGTGTGTGTGTGTGTGTGTGTGTGTGTGCGTGCACAGGTGGGCACCAGGCGTTACATGGCTCCAGAGGTGTTAGAAGGAGCCATCAACTTCCAGAGGGACGCCTTCCTCCGAATCGACATGTACGCCGTCGGCCTGGTGCTGTGGGAGCTGGTGTCCCGCTGCAAAGCTGCTGATGGTAACTGACGCACATTTGTGTTATTCACGTAGTTTTGTAGAGAATACTGAGGTCAGTGTGCGACTGTGTCATCAGCATAAGAAAGAACAGAAGCATCACGTCTACGGATGAGAAAAGGGGGCAAGAAAACTGGTCCAAGGATTGACCCTTGAGGCACACCATACACCAGAAAAACCAGAAAACTGCAAAACTAACATTAGAGGTGTGCGTGTGCGTGTGTGTGTGTGTGTGTGTGTGTGTGTGTGTGTGTGTGTGTGTGTGTTACAGGTCCGGTGGGTGAGTACATGCTGCCGTTTGAGGAGGAGGTCGGTCAGCATCCGACACTGGAGGACCTGCAGGAAGTCATCGTCCACAAGAAGATGAGACCAGCCTTCAAAGACCTCTGGCTCAAACACAGCGTGAGTACACACACACACGCACACACACACACACACACACACACACACACACACACAAAATCACCAGCTTGTCATGTGACTGCTGATGACCTCACACACTTCCTGAAGTGCATTTCTTCTTCTTCTGCAGAAACACAGTCCACCTCCTCTCATCACTCTTGTGCTCTGTTTTAAATGTCCGTGCTTTTATTTTGAAGTCTCATAACATTCAGCGCATTTCCTGTGGTTTGGTCCGCAGTCACATGGTGTCTCTGTGGAACAGGAAGCTGAGAACTAAAATGTGGTCTCACCTGAATGTGGTTTTTCAGGGTCTGGCTCAGATCTGCGAGACGGTGGAGGAGTGCTGGGATCACGATGCCGAAGCTCGACTGTCGGCCGGCTGCGTGGAGGAGAGGATCTCCCAGGTCCGCCGCCTCACCGCCACCATCGCCCCACCTACCTCCGACCACCACGCCCTGATGGTCTCCACGCTCGCACCTGTTCCCATGGTAACCAATGTGGACCTACCGCCCAAAGAGTCCAGCATATGAGGAGATGGGACACAGACTTGTTGCGGAGGTCTGACGTTACCGGTGATTTTTCCTGAAGTTCGGTTCAGCTTCCTGTGAAAATGACCGAACGACACACACACACGCACACACACACGCACACACGCACACACACACACACACACATGCACCATGTTTTCTCAGTGGAATTTTACAGGCGACACCAGAAACACGGCGTGACAGCAGCTGCTATTTAACCTCTTTGGACTCCCCTTTTCTTTGATTCTCTTCGTCCTTTTGGACAAATATTACCAGCACACGTCCTCGTTTTCCTCGAGACTTCCTCAAGTCTTGAGTCATTCGTGTATTTTTTCTTTAAGCATGTGTGTGTGTGTGTGTGTGTGTGTGTGTGTGTGTGTGTGTTTTATGAGAAAACCAAGCACACACACAGGAAGCCCACACTGAAGGCATTCAGGTCCGACTCGTGAATGCTCGTCGTCTGCAGGTACCTCAGCGGCAGATTTTTTAACGTTCTCCTCGAACGTTCCTCCCTCTGCTGTCTTCTTCTACTCCTCCAGATCTGGACTTATCTACCTTCCAGGCAACCGCGTCACCTAACAACCACCTACCATCAACCTACCGTCGGGATGTTTTTTTACGACAATGCTGCAGAACTCTTGAAGGAACGCGATGACTGTTACACCACAAATACCAACAGCAAACTTTGGAACATTTGTTTTTCTACCTTTTCTCGGACTCTTTCTTTTCTATTCTTCTCCTGCGATCACACGCTACTACTCACACACGACAAACCTTCGGATCCAACGGGTTGTATCCAAACAGACAGGAAACAGGAAGTGAGGTCACAAGGAAAGACCGGACAGTGTTTGTTTTGAACATGAAGGCTTCCGTTCTCTTTTCTTGTGTTCAGCTGTTACAGTTTGAGGTCGAAGTCTGACAGGATCGCTTTTCAGGACCCAGGAGGCAAATGTCTTGCATGCAGAGATTTGATTGGCTGACTGAGCTCAACCACAGCATTTTGGTTGGCTCAGAAATAAATCTTCTCAGGTAACCAGGTCTACAGGGGTCGGAGGGGTTGGGGGAGGGGATTCGATGTGACGCAGTTTCCGCTCTCTGGAGGGGCAGGGCCAACTGCAGGTGGGAGTGGCTTATCTGAGGGTGCTCAAAGCCTATTGGCTATCCAGAATATGTAAATTTGCAAGGTGCCCAAACAAGGGGACAACACACGTTACCCTAAAAAAGGTGCAGGACCTCATGATGCATAGTTTATGCATTCAGGTCAGTGTGTGTGTGAGCACATGAGAGACTGTGTGTGTGTGTGTGTGTGTGTGTGTGTGTGTGTGTGTGTGTGTGTGTGTGTGTGTGTGTGTGTGTGTGTGAGAGTGTGAGTGCGAGTGCGAGTGTGTGTGTGTACAATGTGAACAGTCACATGACGTGACACGACGAGTTTTCTTTTTTTAAGTTTGTTTTATACTGTTCGTGTGTATGTTTCATGTTTTCAGTCTTACATAGCTGGAGGTCAGCGAAGGACCTGTGACCTTTGACCTCCTCAGCTCTGTCACCGCTCAGCGTCGCCACCTTCTGGTTGAGCCGCAGCACTGCAGAAATCTGTTTTACAGTTCAAACCGTCAGCGAGCAGAGCATCAGGCTGGTCGGTGTGAAGGTCTGCAGAGGTCAAAGGTCATCAGTCACCTCCAAACTTTTCCTTTTGTTTTTCCTTCAACCGGGACCAAACTCGGGTGCCGTCTGTCGCCTGGGAAACCGGCTGCATAGAGTCCAGATGAGGAAGTGGCTTCATCCTCTGTGTTAAAACACACGTCATCACTCACGACACGAACTGGAAACACAAACAAGGAAGTTCGTCTCACCGTTTTCTTTGTCTGCTGTTGTGTTGCTGTTCTGTCTGTGATGCCATACATGAATGTCTATGATGCTGCTGACGAAGACGAAGACGAAGACGAGGAAGATTCAGACTCAAAGATAAATATATTTCTGTATATTCCTTTTTATTGTTCATTTGACTTTCGGTGCATTGAACACATGCAACTCTCTTCTCTGTGCGGAGTCAGCGAAGCGGGACGAGGCGTTCGAGGAGCGTCGGGCATTCGACCGCGGGAACGACGACGCGCGGGAGAGAACGACATCGACTAATAAACGAGTGGAAAAGATAGGAAAAAAAACATCAAAACAATACTGCTCATGAACCACAGATCACCTCAGTACACCAGAAATACCTCAGAAGACTTTTCTACGTGTTGAAGTTCTGTTTCTAGATTTTATTAGTTGCTTTGACGACTTGTAGTCATAATATTTTATTGTGAGCTTTTATTCTTTGTTGTTTAATCTTTGATTTGAGAGGTCATTTTTTTACATAAACTCTCCAAACGATGAAGGAGAAATGGAACCAGGTCACAGCGAGACTCGAACCTCCACCTGTAAATACTTAACAGTGTTTTTTAGACTCAACTCAACTGAACTGCCGATATCAGAAGAGCACCTGGACCGAGCTGGACCGCTTCCCCATCCCGTCCTCGTCTCCTCATGACTCCCCTCCTCTTTGCTTCTCGCTCCTTGCCTTTTGTGTCCTTCACTTATCGTCTCCTTTTCATTTCTCCTCTCCACGTCTCCTTTCTTCTTTTTTTCTTTCCTCTTCTAGTCTCCTTTCTTTTGACTCATTTCCTCTCATCTCCTTTCCTTGTTCCTCTCCTTGTCTCCTTTATTCCTGCCTCATTTCCTCTCCTTGTCTTCTTTATTCTTGCCTCATCTTCTTTCCTGTTGCCTCCTTTCCTTGTCTCCTTCCCTCTGGCTTCATTTGTTCTCATTGTCTCCTTCCCTCTTGCCTCATATCCTCTCCTCATCTCCTTTCCTCCTGCATCATTTCCTACTGACCTTCTTGTCACTTCCTTTTCTCTGTTGTCTTCCAGTTCCATCAGACACTTCCTGTCTTCTTACCTCCTCACGTCTTCTCTCCTTGTCCCTCCTTTTTTGTCCTCCTCTCCTCGTTTCATCTCTCCTTCTTTCCTTCTCACCTTTCCTTTCTTGAGGTTTTCTCATGTTGTCGGTGTTTGTGCCTTTGACTGACTTCTGACATCTCTGGAGCTTCCTTCTTCACTTCCTGTCTGTCCTTCCTGTGAATGTAAAAGCTCATATTTTCCTGAACGTCACACCAGAATGCTTGTATGAAAATACATTTTGACTCAAACTGAAGGAAGCGACGCTCTGAGGACGTTCGGTCCCTTCAGGAGTCTTCCAGGTGTATTTTCTTACTCGTATCCAGGTGTGATCTCGACGTGACACAAAATCTTCTGAGACAACACTGACGAACACGTGACCCGACGGACGGACTCAGATCCAGGTGTTTCCAGGTGTTTTCAGGAACATATTACCTCATTAAAGCCACACAGGCAGAAACGGCGCTGATGGCGGATCTTCATCGTTCAGGTTTGCGGATGAGAAACACAGACTCATTTTCATATCGCAGATTCGTCACCAAAACCCTCAACAAACGTTGGAGCTGGACGGGAAACGTTGAGCAGAAAGGCGTCACGCTGTGGAGCGAAACGTTCCTTCGATCAGCATTTAGAGATCACAAATACAGTTAGCATCGTTAGCATCCCACCATGAAACCACTGGGGTATCAGAATAAATAAGGGGGACCAATGTGTTGAATGCTAACAATGCTAAAGGGCTCATTTTAGCTAACCCAAGTGCCAACACAGCAGATATTTCACCCTCATAATGTGACGTTCAGAGCGAAGCAGAAAATAAACGGACGTTCTTTGCATCCACGTCAATGAAACTCTTTCATCCTCCCCACATTAACTACAGCACACATACGCTGCGTTAGCTCGGACTGTTAGCACTGAGTCGGCTAATACACTTCTAAAGAATAACTGCTACCTTAGTAACCGTGCGGTGACCAAATGACGGCGACTCAGAGTCCAGGACGCTGATCGGAGTCAACGTGGCGGCAGTTTGGGGCTTCCACTCCGTGAGTCCTCCCGCTCAACTGTTCAGAAACGAGTCTGATCCGTTCTCAGTCCATCTCTGAGCTCAGAGGTGAACGTGTTGCTGCTTCTCATGTTTCATCCCGTTCATACTTATGAGGGGCCGGAATATTAGGAACACCTATCCAGCAGCAGCAGCTCTGAGCTCAGCCAGAAATAACTCAAACGGGACAGATACAGAACGAAGGGATCACATTCATCTGTCGCACGAGTCGTTAGCATCGATGCTACACAGCGGGAGGACGCAGCGAGCAGCGTTTCCCAGGTTTCTGCCTTCACAGCATTTCAGATGAAAAGTCTCCATGTCAAGGCTTGTTTTGGTTTCATGTGTCAGTGATGCTTCCATTTGGTGGCCAATCAAGTGCCTGTAAGGAGGAATCGAGAAGCGGCCGCTTGTCGGTTCCTCCTCAACATCGACAAGTCTTTGTTGTTTTAGTGAACGTTAGCCTCAGTCATGTATTCTGTCCTCACATGAACAGACGCAGGTGTGAGGAGGCGTCGCCCACACCTGATGATACTCACAATGACCCCTGACCCTGTGAAACCTTCCTCCTCCTCCTCCTCCTCCTCCTCCTCCTCTCATCCTGAGAGGAAGTGGCTCATGTGCCGAAAGGTCACAGGTGGACCGCAGGCCTGAGATCAGTCTTGCGCTCCATGTGGCGACTAAGCCGAGCTGACAGGAATGAAATGAAAAGGCGAACGTCTTCATCTTCCACACACACGTTCGCTCACACAAGTCTCATTCAGGCCTTTCATTGGCCGGAGGAGCTGCAAGGGGTTTCCCAGGCACGTGGTCAAGGGGTCACTGTGAACAAATGGCTGCTGTTTCTCCCCCGGTATGACGAGAGGAGGAGTCACGTGACACTGCAGGAGTCACGTGACTCCTCCTGGCTTCTTAACCTGAACAAACCAGGTGTGTAAAGATGGCCGCTTCCTGGAGTGACGTGTCAGTTCCTCCATTAACTCACCTGAAGGTGGCGTCTGAACGAACTGCTGTGGCTGCTGCACGTTATTCCAGACACCTTCCTCCTGACAGGAAGCACTTCCACCGCCTGCATGAAAACAACCATGTTGTGTTTCTTCATCTCCAAAGAAGGAACAAACTCTTCATCACTAAAAGTTTCAGTCTCCTCGTCATGAGATCAGATGAGACAAATGTCTGTTAACAGTGACGTTTCTGAAGAGTGAGACGTGATGGACGACGCCTGACTGCGTTCTCTTTATGTCCTCCTTCATTTGACGCTTCAGACGTTAACGTCAGACGCTAAGCAGAAGATACAATGAGCTGTTTCCATAGCAACACCATCCAGTTGAGCAGCGTGCAGCTCGCCACAAGCAGAGTTTGGACGCATGGCTTCATGTGAGACGAAGCTGGAGGACAGACGCGTCGCCTTCCAGCTGTCTGGACTTCAGGGACTGATGCCAAACTGAGAGGCGGCCATCTTTACAAACCCCCATCCTCTCCACCAGTGATGAAGGTGATGGTGATGGTGACGATGGTGTGAAATGTAAATCTTGTACCTTATGTTTCACTGTTGTAGCTCAGCTGTAGAACACAGAGACAAACTCGTACTACTGATTTAACAAATATGCTCTAAAAAATGGACGTCTGGTTTTCATTACTGTAAAAAAACAAAAACACGCAGATGTGCGAGCAGAGCTTTTCATTTAGTCTTTTAAAGTCTATAAATATAAATGTACGTATACAGCAGATGGAAGGATGTGTCCAGGCAGGAAACACGTTGAGTAAACTTCCCCATTCGATCCGTCCTGCTGCGACGCTCGAAGGTTCCGCCACATTTCTGTTCCCTCGACGAGAAGCAACGACGTGACGTAGACGTTTGATTTCAGGCCTGTTAGGAAGCAACTGTAGCTGTGTGTGTGTGTGTGTGTGTGTGTGTGTGTGTGTGTGTGTGTGTGTGTGTGTGTGTGTGTGTGTGTGTGTGTGTGCGTGTGTGTGCGTGTGTGTGCGTGTCATCACTGGATGAATGAATGTAGTTGTAGTCCTCACACACACACACACACACACACACACACACACACACACACACGCGCACACGCACACAGGCTGTTACTGAGAAATGAAGTGTAGAAGAAGAAGGCTTATTTCAGTTTGATCTTTTTTGTATCTGGAAATAAATCCTGTCAAATCATTCTGACTTCTGTCCTTTTGGCTTCGGTTTACTTTCTTTCCAAAGCTCATCGCTTTCATTCAATCCTCCTTTATTTTCTTCTTCATCTCTCTGAACGACTCGTTTATTGTGAATCTCGACACGTTTGTTCTTAAATGAGGGAGTTTGAGTAAGCAGATGTGTCGCTGATGTTGATTTGGTAAAATCAGACAACAGATCTCAGAGATGTTTGACGTCACTTTCACTGAGGAGAAGGTTCAGCCTGTTCTTCATCGCAGTGATCGAATGTTTGGAATCTAAACTGAAGATTGTTCCTGAAGTCCTGCAGCAGAGCTCAGTTGATGTGGACGTCCATCGCCGTCTGTCTCTGTCTGTCCCACACGGCTCACAGGTAGGAACGCTTCGGTGAAATGATTGAATCGTGTATTTTGAAGCTTCAGCACATTTCAGCGACACTGTGTTCATACTGATAATCATATGAAACGTTCACGCTGTTGGAGCCTGTCTGCGTTGTGGTCAGTGTGTGTTGACTTGGTGTAATTCCCTCTTGTGTACAGTGGGTGGAGTCTGAGGACAGGTGCAAACAGGTGGAGCTGGAATCAGAGAGCAGCATACCAAGGAGCCGTTTGTGGGACTGCTCAGGGTGGAGGATCAGCTGGTGGATAAATAAACACACCTGAGTCTGAAGATATGGACGATTGTGGATTATTTAACAGACGTGCTGCACAAAGGTGACGGCGCCCCTCAGAGGCTGGAGGGGTCGGTTTTTTGTCCAGTCACTTTAATTAGCGTGTGGAAACACAGAGAAACTTTCAGAGCGAGGAGTGTCGGTGTGTCTGCAGAGACTGCAGGACAGAGCAGTCCACATACACTGATGACACTGTCTCATCCACAGGGACACACAGGACACGCTGGACTCTTTTAGAACTTTCAAGCCTTCGAAGCTCAACTTTAGAAAAAAATCAGTAGATATAATCCTGAGGACAGATTAATGAAGCTAAGCTCTGCTCATGTCTATCGGCTGCATCATTCAGTAGAGAGAGTGAGTCCGAGGGTTCATCACAGACATCTTGAAGGTCTGTCTCCAGCTGGACAGCTGGATCCTGGAGACTCCAGTCTGGAATTCTTTATGTGTAAAGAAGCCAGATGTACAGTTGTAATATTAAGTATTATAATCACACAGAATGTGTTTCTGTTGTTGTTATCTGACCCACTTCGGCCTCCGTAGTCAATATGTGGAACATTTAATACTCAGTTTCTGTACCTCTACATTCACCTTTGGGGGTGCCCCTCCTATAAAGGGGGTCTCCCGCCTTATCTCTCCCTCTTGCTGTTGTACTTCATGGGAGAGGTCAGCGTCATTGCTCTCGCTGTAACGTCTGTGTTTTAGCGCTTTTAAGTTTTGTTTGTAAATTCATTTTTGAGCCTTTTTGAGCCTTGTTGTATGATATTCTAACAAATTCCTGTGTCACTTTATTTGTGAGGGGCTCAAGTTGTATGGCTATAATTTACGGAGGATTCAGTCTTTTACGTCTTGCTGTCAGCTGCCAAAATTAAACGGAGACAGCCTCCAGAGATGTCTATGGTTCGGGCCTCTTCATCACAACACAACGCAGAGTCCTCTAGAGTCCACCGGTTACACACAAGCAGCTAGAAACTCTACGCTGTATTAATACACGCGTGTTAACTACCTACGAAAGTACACAGAGTTACAGAGTTGGTCGTGTAATTCTACCTGTATCTGAAGTCCAACCAGCCTGTATTTTAATTAGAAATCCTACATTTTTAAACGGTTCGTCTCTCGTTGCTTCGGTCGTCTGTACTGAAGTAGCACAGCTAACCGACGGAGGCTGGTCAGAAGGAGAGGCGGCAAAATTAAAAATCTGAGCTTTGTACAGAAATAGTTTATTTATTTTTTTATTATATTGATGCTGAATTCACAAGGAGACAGCCGTGTTTTTTTAAAGAGAGTTTGGTGTAATATTTTCCCTGCAGAAGAGCTTCAGTTCAAAATGTCTGTGTCTATTTTTAACGTTTACTCACCAGCACAGAAACATTGGCTAACCGCTAAAGTGCAATCAGGTTGTCAGACATTCAGTGAATCCAGTTAGTTATTGGTGTGATTAATGATTTACAATCTGGGGCCCGTTGCACAAAACTAGGATAAGGGATTCAGCCGGGATATGTTGGTGATCCTGGCTCAACTTATCTGTGATCCAGTTGCACAAAAGCAGGATAGCGGAAAGTGGGAAATGTTATGGGATGAGTTACCATGGAGATTTATTGTGTGGAGCTTCGCCTGCTCCAGACCAGGCGAAGCTCCAGGATCTATTGAATCTCATCCCTTATCTCAGTCAGCATCATCACAAACAGAAACCAGCAGTTATTCCACTGAGCACTACACACTGTTATCACATCCAACCTGATCCACGTCATCATTTACACATTAACACAAAACATGAGCAGCATTCATTTCAGTTTGAAGTCATTTCATTCATTTCAATCATTGTAGATCAATGATGATTTTAGATGATGTTGCAACCATCAGATAGACAGTTTCCCATAGACCATATATAAAATACACATCCAATATAAATATAAATACACATCAAAGAGTAACATGATGTTCCTTTATTGAATCAGGATAAATCAAAGCATCAGTTCTTTCCAAACTGAAGTCACACAGTGACTCTACAAGATAGAAAGCACACAATCAAAGCATATTATACAACACAAGAATAAATACACATTCAAAGGTCTGTATATAACACACCCCACATGTCTGCACACTGAAACAAATGCAGGACAAATCCGTACACAACAAATGAACAGACAGATGAATGGATGCAGGAGCCTGCAAGCTTGTGTGCAGCACAAACACAAGAGGCCAAATCAATCTGACTTGATAAAAAAAAACACAAATTTAACACAGTCATCAGGGAAGATGGCAGGATTGGACCAGTCCATGTGTGATCTCTCTCTCTCTCTCTCTCTCTCTCTCTCTCTCTCTCTCTCTCTCTCTCTCTCTCTCTCTCTCTCTCTCTCTCTCTCATCATACATGATAAGTTCAATTTTTTTTCCCAAAGGGAAATTATCAAGGAGTTAAACAGTCTGATGGAGTTACATTTACACAATTTCACTTATAATTTCAGCTGATTCATAATCAGAGTTCAACTACATTTTCAGAGATGTTAATCAACTATTTGAATTGTAATTGTGATGTTTCAGTGGAGCACTCAGTGGGTATTTGTGCATCCAGGCAGTCTGTGATACTTCGCCACGCTTTCTCTCATTGTTCTCTAACTGTGGCGGTGTTGCCTTTGTTTTTAATTTGGTCCTTCGCCTCCTCGTAAGCCTCCATGAGGACTTCTGCCTCTGATGGGGAAAAGTACGCTGCTCTAGTTGCCATGGTGAATCGGTGAATCTGTGATCGATGGCGGGGTCTATTTGAGGAAGCTGCATGCACACACTGATCCAGGATAGGTTTCAGCTGGCTTGTTGTCTGTGTCTGCTCATCCTGTTTTGGTCTTTGTGCAACCGATTAAGCCTGGACGCTCATGTTTTGGATTGGTTGAGCTCAGCTCAGTCACTTATCCTGGATGTCTTAATCCTACTTTTGTGCAATCCTACTGGTGTCCGATTAGGCGAATTGTCCAAGAATGAGGTGACAAATTGTTTCCGAAGGCTTCTACACAATAAAAGAGAAAGAGAAAGCAATTCCAGAAGTTTGTCTCTACTGCCTCAATAGCAGCAAATCTTTCAGCTCAGTTGAAAAATCACTCTTCTTCATAACAAAAGGATTACATTAGGGTGTATTTTGTCTTCTTGGGCCTTGCCCCGTACAGAGGTTGGACTTACATGCAATCACTCATTGGCCAGTTATCACCTTTGTGAACAGGCCAACCAGAGTTCACGTGAACTAACTGAAATATAATACAAAACGTGTGTGTGTGTTGGTTTCAAGGCATGTATCTAATGAGACAGTCAGAACTGTCAGAAAACAAGAGGCCTTCCTGAAGTGTTGCTGAAGAACAAGCTGCAAGTCAAAGGACTGAAGAAATCGTCAAACAGAAAAAGGCTTCTGTGGAGGCTGAAGTTGAAAGTGCTCATGTCACCTGTGGTGGGATTCATTGATTTGCCCACTCCAATACACAACGTGGCTGAATTACCTTCTCATACTGTTTCATTATTAGAAATGTTAGAAGTGTAGGATTTTCAGCTGTCTTTTAAGTATTATCCATAAAATCAGACAGAAGGTTCAGGTCAGAATCCTGCAGGTCGTTTCCACTCAGCTGGAGATCTTTCATATGGGAGGGGTTGGACTTCAGAGCTGAGCCCAGAGATGCACAGCTGACCTCGGTCAAACCACAGCAATTCAACCTGAATCAAGAAGAAATTATTAAAAAGATTAAAATCCATTTCTAATCCAGTCAGATGTGTTCAGGTTGCAACTGTGGAGCTCAACATTACTCTGTCCTCATCAATGATTCTGCTAATCAAAGTTAATTTCCTTTAACAACTAATAGTGGACATTTTCTACAGTTTCTTTAAAAACAGAAATCTTTTGTGACTGCAGACTAAATTTAATTTCAGAGTGAAAATATGAAGAAAAGTAAATTTAAAACATTATGGATGTGAGTTATGTATGATCATAAAATAGGTTCAATTGTTAATAAGAACACATGAGATGTAAAACAGTAACAGAGAGTCAGTGAACTGACCTCAGAGTCTTGAGTCGACACTCTGGACTCTCCAGTCCAGCAGACAGCAGCTTCACTCCTGAATCCTGCAGCTTGTTGTTGTAGCTCAGGTCCAGCTCTGTCAGATGGGAGGGGTTGGACTTCAAAGCTGAGGCCAGAGAAGCACAGCTGTTCTCTGACAAACCGCAGTCATCCAACCTGAATAAAGAAGAAATGATGTAACTGTAGAAGACAATGTTCCATGGACATGGCACGCTGCAACCACAAAGTACAACATAATTTGTATGATTTTTGATATGTGGCTGAAAGTCATCCCCAGTGGTGCTTGGTTGGTGCTTGGTTTATTTTGGTTCCGGTGCACTCCAGCCAAAAAATACTGGCTGAATTTTCATGTTCATCAATACATTACAGTGTGCCGCAAACTGCTTGTGTTGATATTTCATAAAGGCGACGCAACACATCAAAATCTGCATTAAAGTAAATCACAGGTAGTTCTGCAAGGGCAAAATGAAAAAAATGTTCAGTTCTTAAGCTCCTTCATGTATGAATGATATTTCATATCTGCTGTTTCAACGGCCTTTTTCAATTAAAACAACAGGTTTTACTGTGGAAACCTTCAGGTTTCGGGGGATCCACCATCTCCCAGCACCTAAGATGGACTTCAAACTAAGCATCAATCATCAAGAAGGTGCAATAAAGGATGTACTTCCTGCGTCAGGAAGAAACATGCTGAACACTCAGGATCAATATCTACTTTAGCACAAGGCATTTATGTATTCAAACTGTACATAAAATAGGACCAGTGTACATCCATATCCATATCTGACTGACACAAGCTGAAACTCGCCATTAGTCTGTTATGTATGTCACTAAGTGTCAGTACTTCTGGTAGTACTAGTCTTGTTGTAGCCTGATGTGTGATAGCAAACTTTACAAACGTTTTTCATATGCACACACACACGCACGCACGCACGCACGCACGCACGCACGCACGCACGCACGCACGCGCACACACACACACACACACACACACACACACTTACCTCAGACCCTCCAGTCTGCAGTCTGGACTCTCCAGAAACTCACACAGGAGCTTCACTCCTGAATCCTGCAGCTGGTTCTCTCTCAGGTCCAGATCTCTCAGATGGGAGGGGTTGGACTTCAGAGCTGAGGCCAGAGAAGCACAGCTGCCCTCTGACAAACCGCAGAACCACAATCTGAATAAAGAAGAAATGATGTACGGATTAAAATAAATCTGAATTTGACAATAAATCAAAGATTTACAATTTCACACAAAAGACATATTTTATATGTTTTTTCTAATAGTATGTCTAAGCATTCTTCAAAAAAAGCCATTTATAATATTTGTCCAGATAAACATCTGTATTTATATTCAGGTAATTTGTACCGAATTCCTTGATTTGACTGTAAACTACCCACTGAAGGATAAGATAAGATAAGATAAGATAAGATAAGATAAGATAAGATAAGATAAGATAAGATAAGATAAGATAAGATAAGATAAGATAAGATAGACTTTATTTATCCCACAAAGGGGGAAATTCATATGTTACAGCAGCAACAAAACAGAGTACAAGAAGTCAGAGGACAAGAAGACAGAAAGAAAAAAAAAGCACAAATGTTATATACCCTGTGGTAATTTACAATATATACAATACGTACACACTAATCTTAAAATGAAGATTGCACATGAAAACAGGAAAAATGTGAGATGTGATCAGGATATTAGTACAACTTGCATTTGAGTGGATGTTATTGTGCACTGTCGTACAGTCTGATGGCTGTGGGCAGGAAGGACCGCAGGTCAGTCTTGTGCTGAAAGAGCTGCTCCGTCAGAAACCAATAACCATCTCCCTGGTCTTGCTGGTATTTAGGATGAGGTGGTTCCGCTGTCCACCAGCCCACAAAGTCACAGCCAACAATGGCGCTGTAATCAGAGAATTTCTGCAGATGACAGGGGGTGGAGTTGTACATAAAGTCTGAGGTGTAGAGGGCGACAAGGAATGGTGACAGCAAAGTTGAAAGTTGAAAGCACTGGAGAAGTCAAAAACCATGACTCTCACAGTGCTCCCGGGGGACTCCAAGTGAGACAGGGCCCGGTATAACAGGTAGGTAACAGCGTCATCCACTCCGATGCCAGGTCAATAAGCAAACTGCAGCGGGTCCAGCGTCGAGCTCACCTGGGCATGGAGGTGGCCGAGGACGATCCTCTCCATGGTCTTCATGAGGTGGGAGGTCAGGGGGACAGGTCTGTAGTGGCTTGGTTCCCTGGGATGGGCTGTTTTTGGAACCAGCACCACGCAGGAGGTCTTCCACAGGGCCGGGATTCTCTCCAGACTGAGACTCAGGTTGAACATGTACAGGACCACCTGACTAAGCTGGTCTGCACACTCCCTGAGCACCCTAGAACTGATGGCATCTGGGCCTGTGGTTTTGCTGGCCTTTGTCTTCCTGAGCTCCCTCCTCACCTGGTCCATAGTGATGGAGAGGGGGGAGGCAGGTGACTGTGGGGGGTAGTCCAGAGCTGTAGGTGGTGGTGGTGGGGGGACCTTGATGACAACAAGGATTGGAGCAGAGGGGTGAAGAAGTGGGGCCCCAATGAGAGGGGACTGGAGTGGGGGCAGAGTCAAATCTATCAAAAACATTTGCCCAGGCCTGATCTCCAGTGGTGGTTTGTCCATCCGCACTTTTGCCATGGCCCAAGATATGTTTCAGACCACCCCACACATCTCGGACATTGTTCTTCTCCAGGCGCTGCTCCAGTTTCTCCCTGTAGTTTTTCTTACACCTCCTAATATTATACTTCAGGTCCCGCTGTACTCTCCGCAGCTCCTCCTTGTCCCCTGAGATGAAGGCCCTCTTCTTCTCATTTAGCAGAGCCTTCAGTTCAGGGGTCACCCAGGGTTTGTTGTTGGGAAAACACCGTACTCTCTTGGATGGCACAGTGTTTTCCACACAGAAGTTGATATAGTCCATGATGCAGTGAGTCAGACTGTCAATGTTCTACCCATGAGAGTCGGTGGTGTAAAGCAGTCCCTCAGTTGCTCACATGCCTCCTCAGTCCAGATCTTCACAGCCTTCCTCTGTGGAGCTGTCTTTTCAGCACCGATGTGTATTCTGGCTGCAGATGTACGAGGTTGTGATCAGATCGACTGAGGGGGGAGTGGAGGTGTATGCGTCCCTGACATTAGCATTAAGAAGGTCCAGAGTTTTATTGTCCCTTGTGTGGCAGTTTCCAAGCAGTGTGAAGTTGGGGAGAGTGGCAGAGAGAGAGGCATGATTGAAGTCCCCAGAGATGAGAAAGAGGGCCTGTGTCTTGTCTGCAGCGTGGACAATGTGCTGTTTATGTGCTCACAGGCAGCAGCAGCAGCAGTCGATGGGGGGATGTACACAGTCAGTATAACAACATGTGAGAACTCCCGAGGAATGTAATACTCAGCTCAGTGTCCCTGCTACACAGCTGCTCTTTAACAGTGATGTGGTCAGGGTTACACCATCTGTTGTTAAGAAACACACACAGTCCACTGCCTTTCTTCTTACCGCTCTCTGACACTTTCCAGTCCACACGGACAAGGGTAAATCCGTCTAAGAAGACAACAGAGTCCGGTGTGTCCTGGTTCAGCCATGTCTCCGAAAAACACATAAGACTGCTCTCCGTGTACTCCCGCTGTAGCCTTATTAGCGCCGATAGTTCGTCCATCTTGTTGGAAAGAGAGCGGATGTTTCCCACGATAACATGCCTGTGAATATTCTCATTCATCCAGGTCATTGTAAGCTTCAGGGCATTCAATCGTTCGCAACTGGACTTTGTCAGTCTAGAGTAGTCTAGACTAGAGCTGTACTATCTAGTCTGACGCGCATGAACTGATGAAGCCTGCTCGGATGAGAGGCGAAACGTCTTCCAAGACAAATTCCAGTTGCGAACGACTGAATGCCCTGAAGCTTCCCACGATAACAGCTGACAAACATAGTTTATATCTCCGTCTTCTCTCCCGGCACTTGAGACCACCTCTACAGCCTTTCCGTTTCCCCCTTATCTCCACTGGAATCTCTGGTTTCCCAGTGTGGAGCAGTCCAGTGTGTCTGAGGGCTAACAGCTGGTCCCATGTGTAGACAATAAAGCCATGGCTGAAAGCGTCTGCCAAGGCAGACTCAAAAAGTCCAAAAAATAACAGAAAAAGGAGTGCAAAAATTACAAAAGTGGAAGCCCTACTTGCGCATATCCATAGGGGTTTTAGAAAACAAGAAAGAACACAAGAAAAGCACACAGAAATACAAAAAAACACAAAAGTGAGGAAAACAGAAGACAGAACTGCTGCAACTTGCTGCCACTCACGCAGCGCCATCTTGGATTTCATATCCTCGTTTCTGGAATTTCATTGGCTGCACGAAGCATCAGTCATCGGCACAATCGGTTACAACGGGCTCAATCTTTACATGAAAGAGGAGAACAGGGCCCTCCTTTCAGCACGGACTCTCTTGGCTGTTGTTGGCTGTGGACATGACATGGAAGATTCTAACTGGTCAACTGAGTTGTCAATCCATAGCTCAGAATGCAGTGGCCATCTTGAGACTGTAGCAGAACCAGCCTCTAACTGACCTTCTCTTACCCTCTCTGACTTCTCATGAGAAACGGAGTTGGAAACCAGTCTAACTGATTGAACTATAGACCATCTAGAATGCTCATAATGAAGTGTGATTTCGAAGAGGGACAGGATGTCCCATGTCAATGCTAATGGTCCCCCAATAGCCCTAAGGACACAATATAGTAAAGCCGGCTGGGAAGAACAAAGGCCAGGCTTCAACTGAATCCACAAACTGAGTCTGCTGATGGGTTGCAAAGTAGCCAACCTTAAAATGAACTGTTTGTAAGCCGGAGGACTTTGTTTCTTGGTATACCAGACAATTGCATCTCTGTATGAATCAACGCTGGATATTTTCACATGAATAACCCATGATCTATATGATGCCCATGTTCTCTTATATCCCATGACAAGCGGTGAATCTAACTTTGTTTTAAGATTTGCCTGAGGCTCTGCAATGGAGCCTTCCTATTATCTAAGGGTTTGTAGGGTTTGAAGTTGACTGTGCTTTATAAGACCTTTATTAAGGAACAAACATAAGGATGATAATCATTTTTGCAATTATAGTCTGCCTTTCTTTATTTCGTTATTTCTTTATTCTTATTTCTTTCTTTATCTCTTTCTATTTCTTTTATTTTTGTATTAGTTATACATTGAGTAATTATTCATGTTGGGATGAAACTGTACCAAGATTATCATTTAATGTTGTCACCCAACCATAGGAAGTGCCTGATGCATGCTGTGAACAATGTTGAAATGTCATTGAAAATTTGTTATTGAAATTATATGTGATTGACCATAGTGAGAAGCAGATGAGCCCCTCGTGTGAGTCATTGATTAATTCAGCTCCTTGAGGCGATTGCGCGTCACAAAAAATGTCTCACATGTTCGACGGCCGGCCCATTAGACACGCCTCTGGAGCGAGGTTTAAATATCTGCAGCCGCAGCATGAATTCAGTGCGTTCGCTCGTTACTCACAGTGCGCTCGTTACTCACAGTGCGCTCGTTACTCACAGTGCGCGTTACTCAGTTTTGTTTAGGTTATGTTACGTTATGTTTAGTTTTGTCTTTTAGTTCTTTGTCTTAAGTTTCGCACAGTCGTTTTTGCTCTTTAAGTTTTTCCGTCTTCAAGCTACTCAAAAGCCATACCGAGTAGCGTGATTTATTTTTCAGAAGACGTGTTTCTACAGTTTGCTGTAAGCGTTGAATTTTTGTTTTTAGCTAAATGTTTTAACCTCAGTAAATTTTAGTCAAATAATAATTTTGGCGCTTTTTTTTTTTTCTTTTTTTTGACCGGCCATCGAAGAGACTCTTAATTTGTACTGGCAGTCTAAAATAATCCGTCACGGACTCAACCGAACCAAACCCTGCAGCCAGCTGTTGATCCTTGGTCCGGATAACAACCGTCCGGAGCAGTCCCTCATCTGTAACCGACACTCTAGAACCAGTTCCAGAGACGTCACCGTCCAACATCAGCTCGTCACCTTGGTGCGCTTGGCCTTCACCAGACCACCGAGTAGATCGAGCCAAGGACGACCATCTGGGCATCTTCGAGTTAGTTCGGAGCAGAGTACAACGGGACGCCATCAGTCAAGTAGGCATGCTAAGCGGGTTTGAATAAGAGTTGGTCCGTGAGGTTAAGATACTGCTAATCTATCCAAATTCTCTCAACTACTCGTTAATTCCCTAACTTTACGTTCGCGTCCTTATTATCCCCTTTCAACTACCTCTCACTATCGCCAATTTATTTACCATTGTGTTGCCATAAGTTTCTTGTGTGTTCTGTCATATCACCTCCCATCTTCTGTCTTATTATTCATGATACATCACTCATTATCCATAATTCTGCTTAATAAATGATATTTTGATATAAGTCCTGGTTAGACGTGTCCTTTTGAACTGAATATATACGATCCCTGTATCCAGAGTTTACACTTCAGATTATCGTTATTTTACGGTATTTTACGTTATTTTATCAACGAATGCAACATCAAATTAAGGTAGTCCCCCAGTAACATTACAACACCAACATGCAGCCTACATATGAACGCTTACTGGAGTTAAAACATATCAGATTAGTCCATGACGGTTGATTTGATATGACAAACCTGCTTTCTATATTTCTACATTGAAATGGTTTTCACCAATCGAATCACAAGAATCTTAACTTCTAGTGAGGCATGAGTCCAAGCTTAAACATAACAGTTTTGTCAATAGACGGCCGACCTGTTGACCTGCAGCCGGGCTGTTGGGTCTTAAGAGGTGAAGAAACATAAGTCTTTTATCCCTGCAGATTAAATTTAGTACAAGAAAGAGGAAAAAAAGAACAAAAGGAAATTTACAACTTAACAGATCAAAGTTATGTATCAACATAACGTGTTGTTAATTGAACATACACTATATTGCCAAAAGTATTCACTCGCCTATCCAAATAATTAAAATCAGGTGTTCCAATCACTTCCATGGCCACAGGTGTATAAAATCAAGCACCAAGGCATAGAGACTGTTTCTACAAACATTTGTGAAAGAATGGGTCACTCTCAGGAGCTCAGTGAATTCCAGCGTGGTGCTGTGATAGGATGCCACCTGTGCAACAAGTCCATTCGTGAAATTTCCTCATTTCTAAATCTTCCACAGTCAGCTGTCAGTGGTATTGTAACAAAGTGAAAGCAATTGGGAACGACAGCAACTCAGCCATGAAGTGGTAGGCCACGTAAAATGACGGCGCGGGGTCAGTGGATGCTGAGGTGCTTAGTGCGCAGAGGTCGCCAACTTTCTGCAGAGTCCTTCACTACAGACCTCCAAACTTCATGTGGCCTTCAAATTAGCTCAAGAACAGTGCGTAGAGAGCTTCATGGAATGGGTTTCCATGGCCGAGCAGCTGCATCCAAGCCATACATCACCAAGTGCAATGCAAATCGTCGGATGCAGTGGTGTAAAGCACGCCGCCACTGGACTCCAGAGCAGTGGAGATGCGTTCCTTGGGGTGACGAATCGCGCTTCACCATCTGAAGATCTGATGGACAAGTCTTGGTTTGGTGGTTGCCAGGTGAACGGTACTTGTCCAACTGCATTGTGCAGTGTAAAGTTTGGTGGAGTAGGGATCATGGTGTGGGGCTGTTTTTCAGGAGCTGGGCTTGGTCCCTTAGTTCCAGCGAAAGGAACTCTGAATGCTTCAGGATACCAAGAGATTTTGGACAATTCCATGCTCTCAACTTTGTGGGAACAGTTTGGGGATGGTCCCTTCCTGTTCTAACATGACTGTGCACCAGTGCACAAAGCAAGGTTTATAAAGACATGGATGAGAGAGTTTGGTGTGGATGAACTTGACTGGGCTGCACAGAGTCCTGACCTCAACCCGATAGAACACTTTTGGGATGAATTAGACTAAGACTAAGAGCCTGTCCCTCTCGTCCAACATCAGTCTGTGACCTCAGAAATGCGCTTCTGGAAGAATGCTCAAAAATTCCCATAAACACACTCCTAAACCTTGTGGAAAGCCTTCCCAGAAGAGTTGAAGCTGGTATGGATGTAAAGAGTGGCCCAATGTCATATTAAACCCTATGGATTAAGAATGGGATGCCACTTAAGTTCATATGCGAGTCAAGGCAGGTGAGCCAATACAGGAAAAGAAACACTAAAATATGAACAAAAGGAAATTTACAACTTAAAGGATCAGAGTTATGTATCAATATAAGGTCAGTTGTTAATTGAACATATAAGATGTACCATAGTAACAGAGAGTCAGTGAACTGACCTCAGAGTCTTCAGTCTACAGTCTGGACTCTCCAGTCCAGCAGACAGCAGCTTCACTCCTGAATCCTGCAGCTCGTTGGTGCTCAGGTCCAGATCTCTCAGATGGGAGGGGTTAGATTTCAGAGCTGAGGCCAGAGAAGCACAGCTGATCTCTGACAAACCGCAGTCCCACAGTCTGAATCAAGAAGAAAAGATTAAGATGAAAATCCATTTCTAATCTAATCAGATGTGTTCAGGTTGTAAATGTGGAGCTCAACATTACTCTGTCCTCATCAATGAGCAGAGTAACTTTGTCATTGTGTTATTGTGGATCATCATAATGTCAGCCTTCTACAGACATCATCCAAATGTCAGCACAACATTCATACACCATGTCAACACACATCAATAACATGCTGCTTTCAAAAGGCTGTATGAATGTTCAGGCTTGGTTTTAAGGGTTAGAATTAGGTTTACGTTTGGGTAAAGGTAACTATGGATGTGAGTAAATATGAACATAAATTAAGTCTTGACTTAAAGATATGAGATCTATAAAAGTATCAGAGAGTCAGTGAACTGACCTCAGAGTCTTCAGTCTACAGTGTGGACTCTCCAGAAAATCACAAAGCGACTCCCCTCCTGAATCCTGCAACTTGTTGTAGTTCAGCTCCAGCTCTCTCAGATGGGAGGGGTTGGACTTCAGAGCTGAGGCCAGAGAAACACAGCCAACCTCTGTCAAACCACACTCCCACAACCTGACAAAAGAGTAAATGATGTGATGTCAGAAGAAAATGTTCCTCCTTCATCTCCCCTTCTGAGGAATCTCCATGGCAGATGGGAAGGCAATAAAATGCCTCTTTGGATTATTGTAGCTGGAGATCCAGGATGAGAACCAGAGCTACATTCCTGAGAAAGTAACCCTGCTTTACTCTTTTTTTGGCCAAATCTGAGTTCAGGTAAATTAGTTGTCCCAGCAATTCAGTACTTCACAAGGGAGACTCACAATAAACTCATATCACAGACCACCACCTTCAACTCAATGGACCAAACACTTCTAAAGCAGCCACATATGACCTACAGACGTCCATCAAGGATGCCAAGAGGGTACATCATGGTATAGTGATTGTTATGTAAATTCAATTAAGAAATTGTTTAAAATAATCACACTGCACCAAACAAAAAGGACCAATGGCACAACTTCAAGTGTGTAATCACTGAAATGCTGCAGCTTTGTGAGGATGAAACAAGTGTGTAATTGGTCTCACTCCTTCTTAAAACAGAATTAAACTACCTGAAGTGTCTTTGTTCACCTTTGTGAAACCTGAAAACCTGTTTGTTGCTGCTTGCCACAATAATTCTGGCTGATTGAGCTCCTTCTTCTGTTGCACGAAAAGGGCTTGAACCCTGAATCACTGCTTTCAGACAAATTTAAACAAAACTTCGAAGGCATTTAAACATGGTTTTGTGCTGGAGTTTGTGTTATTCTAAATTTTGACGCTAAGATTTTTATTTTTAATGAAAGTATATTGTATAGCGATTTCCAAATATCAATTATCATTCTACTTGGTGACTAAAAATCAGTATTGGCCAATAAAAAATGGTGTCTGACCTCAGAGCCTCCAGTCTACAGAGTGGGTTCTCCAGTCCAGCAGACAGCAGCTTCAATCCTGAATCCTGCAAGTTGTTGTAGCTCAGGTCCAGTTCTATCAGATGGGAGGGGTTGGACTTCAGAGCTGAGGCCAGATAAGAACAACTGATCTCTGACAAGTTGCAGTGCCAAAATCTAAATAAAGAAAAAATGATGAAAGTAGAACTCAATTTATAATCCAATCAGATGTGCTTTAAATGTCGACCTCAAACAAAATTCACAAATGTTAATTAAACATATAAGATCCACAACATTAACAGAAAACCAGTGAACTGACCTCAGAGTCCTCAGTCTACAATTTGGACTCTCCAGTCCAGCAGACAGCAGCATCACTCCTGAATCCTGCATGACGATGTTGCTCAGGTCCAGCTCTGTCAGATGGGAGGGGTTGGACTTCAGAGCTGAGGCCAGAGAAGCACAACTGATCTCTGACAACCTGCAGCCCCACAACCTGAATAAAGAAATGATGAAGATAAAAATCCATTCATAATCCAATCATCAGGATCCTCAATGAGATTTGTCCAAGCACAAGAATTTTTCTGAGCAGAAATTTTGGCGGCCAGACACTGAAATAAAAACACTAAAATAATTTAGACCTAATTAGGCAATGATGGTTTAATATTTTCACCTTCTTACAAAATTAATGTTATAAATTAACGAATGAATCCCGATCTCAGCAAAAACTCCTCTTCAGGAGCCAGGAAGCATCAAAAATATGCAGTTTTAGACTCAATACAACATTTGATCAACAAAAATAAATCCAAGTGATGCCTGACTTGTTGCCAGGGGTTGGCAAACTGACATCACTCTCAGGATGGACTGGGCGTCGTCTGGTCTGCTGGTCAGTAACGTTAGAAGCAGTGGCTGCTTCAGCAAAAGTTACATTCTCAATCTAAATCATTAATTATGTTTGAAACAGCTCAAGAACATCTGTGACAAAATATAACTGACATATTTATGTAATAAACAGCTGGAACACTATTTCAAAAATGCAAATAACTTTAGAGTGTTAACAGTTGCAGACTTACAGAGCCTTTCTGCAGTTCCTCACAGCTGGAATCAGTCTCTGTCGTCCATCCCCTGATGTGTTGTAATCAGTCATGTCCAGCTTGTCCAGAACCTCCTCTGACATCTGCAGCATGTAGGCCAGAGCTGAGCAGTGGATCAGAGAGAGTTTCTTCTCTGATGTGTTCCCTGACTTCAGGAACTCTTGGATCTCCTGATGTACTGAGTGGTCGTTCATCTCCATCAGACAGTGGAAGATGTTGATGCTTCTGTCAGGAGACTTCTTTTTAGTATTCATCCTCTTCAAGTTGTTGATGACACTCTGGGTGATCTCTGGACAGATGTTTGTCTGACCAAGCAGGCCTCCTAAGAGTGTCTGGATGGACTCCAGAAGGAGGCCATGGAGGAAGCGAACAAATAGGTCCAGGTGGCCATTTTTACTTTCAAGGGATTTCATCATGACCCACCGAAGGAAGACCTCCAGAGATGAAGCACAGTCCCTGTATTTCCGGTCTTTTCCCAGGAAAGCCCACAGTACCTTTGTGTTCCTGTTGGTATAACATTGGAACATGTAGACTGCAGCCAGAAACTCCTGAATGCTCAGATGAACAAAGCAGTAGACTGTTTTCTGGAAGATCACACACTCTCTTTTGAAGATCTCTGTACAAACTCCTGAGTACACCGAGGCCTCAGTCACATCAAGACCACACTGCTCCAGGTCTTCTTGGTAGAACATGATGTTTCCTTTCTCCAGATGTTCAAACGCCAGCCTCCCCAGCTTCACAAGAACTTTCCCATCAGCCTCCGTCAGCTCCTGTGGACTCGTCTCATGTCCCTCATCATACCTCTGCTTCTTCCTCTTTGTCTGAACCAGCAGGAAGTGTGAGTACATGTCAGTCAGGGTTTTGGGCAGCTCTCCTCTCTGGTCTGGAGTCAACATGTGCTCCAGAACTGCAGCAGTGATCCAGCAGAAGACTGGGATTTGACACATGATGTGGAGGCTCCTGGAGGTCTTGATGTGTGAGATGATTCTGCTGGACAGATCTTCATCACTGAACCTCCTCTTGAAGTACTCCTCCTTCTGGGCGTCAGTGAAGCCTCGTACTTCTGTTACCCTGTCAACACATTTAGGAGGGATCTGATTGGCTGCCGCAGGTCTGGAAGTTATCCAGACGAGAGCCGAGGGAAGCAGATTCCCCTCCATGAGGTTTGTCAGCAGCACGTTGACTGATGACTTCTGTGTGACGTCAGAAACAAGCTGACTGTTGGTGAAATCCAGTGAAAGTCTGCTTTCATCCAGGCCGTCAAAGATGAACAGAAGCTTCCAGACAGCCAGCTGCTCTGCTGTCACCTTCTGTAAGGTTGGATGGAAAACATGGAGCAGCCTGAGAAGACTGTACTGCTCATCTTTGACCAGGTTCAGCTCCCTGAACGAAAGCAGAACCACCACACTGACATCTTGGTTTTCCGAGCCCTCTGCCCAGTCCAGAGTGAACTTCTGCACTGAGAAGGTTTTTCCAACGCCAGCGACGCCGTTGGTCAGGACCACTCTGATGCGTCTCTGTCGGTCAGGTAAGGCTTTAAAGATGTCCTGGACCTTGATTGGGGTCTCATGGAGGGTCTTCATCTTGGAAGTTGTCTCGAGCTGCCAAACCTCATGTTGGGTATTAACCTCTTCACTCTGTCCCTCTGTGATGAAGAGCTCAGTGTAGATCCTGTTGAGGAGGGTTCCACTTCCTGTTTCATCACTTCCTTCAGTCACACGTTCACATCTCCTCCTCAGACTGATCTTATGTTCATCTAAAACCTCCTGAAGACCACCATCTGCTGAGAGAGAGAAGAAATGTGAGAACAAGAAAAAGATTTTGAGATCATTTTGACCAACATTAAAGTAACTAATTAAAAGAAATAAAGAGGTTTTACATTTTTGTATTTTTTTGTGAAAAATAAAAAACTTCAATGTCTTTGCTGTACAACACAACAAGTTAATCAAGAAGAATACAGTTTTCAGAAATTATGACATGATCAGCAGACAGATGGACAGTCTTACTTTGGACAGTGCAGGTCTGACTGACTGTCTGCAGTCCACATCTTGTTCTGGATCTTTCTCCACACTGGGGACAGCAGGAGTCTCCAGATGAAGCAGACTGGTCCCAGTATGAGGTGATGCACCGTTTGCAGAACCAGTGTCCACAGCTGGTAGAGACTGGATCCTTCAGGACGTCCTGACACAAACCACAGCAGGACGGCATCTCCTCCTCAGAAACATGACTCCTCTTCTCCCTGTGCAGATGAACACATTCTGTATGACTGGTGACCAACCCACGCTCACAAATTGCATGCAGCTCTTGCACTACATAAACAGGATATGTGTCCTATTCACATCCTGATGTTTTTGTTATTCACTTTCAAATTAAATTTTATTTACATCACAAAAATCATGCAGGACAATCGCTTGGATAAGTGGAACAAAATCACAGACCTCACAGAGGTCAAATCGCATGTCTCAACCTTCTGTGGTTGAGACAGACAGAGGTCCGTCTGTGGTTGGTTTTGCGAGCGGTCTGTTAGGACTGGTGCAAAGCTGATAAAAGCTTTCCATCCAACAAGAGCACCCGGTGTCAAAGATGCTGAATTCAGAGGTTGAAGGTGGTGCTTCGGCACTGGACTTGGTGGCTGATACTTTCAACCTGAGTTGTTCCGCCTCTGTGTCTGCCAACCTGTTGTTTCTGATGACTGATTCTGTGACATGATGAGGTCTACCACTGGTATCTGTTCAGGTGTGACTGTTTTCAGTTGTGTCCCTTACGTGCAGAGATTCCTCCAGGGTCTCCGAATCTGTCCACGATATCAGTGATTGTAGGTGATGAAGTCAAGTCAAGTTCATTTTATTGTCATTCAGTATGTTACACACATATAGAACGAAATTCACTCTCAGGACCAGCAATATGGCAGTGGCAGTACCTCATTTACCCTATGACTAAAAATAAGATTTAAACGAAGAATAATAATAAATAATATATATAAATAGAATAATAAAATCATAGAATCAGTTCTTTAAAAGCAACCAAAGCAAAAAGTATTCTAAGGCATTCAGCAGTCCATAAAGTCCAAAAAGTGCCTTCTTCTAAAAAGGCGTACAGTTTCTTAGGAGAAGGAATGGTAGCAGCATACAGTTAACAGTTAGTTGACAGTCCTTGAATTCACAAGCCTCACCACCTCTGGGTAGAAGCTGCACTTTAGCCTTATGGTCCTAGCATTGAGGTTACGCAGCCTTTTGCCCGAGGGGAGGGGGTTAAACAGGTTGTGTGCTTGGTGAGAGGGATCTCTCATGATGTTAGAGGCACAGCTCCTGCATCTGCTGGTGTACATGTTATCTAGGAAAGGGAGACTGCTGTTTATAATTCTTTGAGCCGATTTGACTACTCTCTGCAGGGCTGCCTTATCCACTGAAGAGCAATTCCCTGACCAGACAGTGATGGAGGATGTCAGTGCGCTTTCCACCACACACCTGTAAAAGGAGGTGAGGACAGCAGGACTGAGGCCAGCATGCTTCAGCCTCCTCAAGAAGTACAGGCGCTGGCGAGCCTTCTTGAGAATGTTGAATGTGTTGGTACTCCATGTCAGGTCGCTAGAGATGTGAATCCCCACGCGAAGTGAAGATACCATCTCCACCTCAGCTCCTCCGATGATGAGAGGTGATGGGGGATGAAACCCTTGGACTTCATCAAGAAACATTCTTCAACTGTTGGACTATTTGCTCACAGTTGTTCACAAAGTGGTGAACCTCACTCCATCCTCGCTTGTGAACGACAGAACCTTTCAAGGATGCTCCTTTCATACTCAATCATGATACTATCACATGTTACCAGTGAACCTGTTTACCCGAGAAATGTTCCAGACAGGCCCTGCAATCGGCTGGCGACCGGTTCAGGGTGTACCCCGCCTCTCGCCCATTGTAGCTGGGATAGGCTCCAGCCCCCCACAACCCCGAAAGGGATAGGCGGTATAGTTAATGGATGGATGGATGTTCCAGACAGGTGTCGTCTGTTTGTAATGCACTGCTTGGCACATAGTCAACACAAAGAAATACATTACTACCATTACTATCAGAAATTCCATTGATAACTCCTCCCCGTCATAGGTAGATTCTCACAGCATTCTCGTAACTTTAACACTTCACTTGTACTGAATCTCTTCTCCTGAACAGTTAACAACTGGCTGACTCTCTCTCTCTCTCTCTGCATTTCATTGACTCTTATTGGCCATCATGAATCCTTTCTGTTATCTCTGCTCTCACAGAGGTGGGAATCACAAAGCGATCACCTCTGACCACTAAACCATCAACCTCTGTAAACTCTCCTCTCACCCTGAGCAAGTCCCTGACTGTCTCCAGCTCATCCAGTCTGGCCATCCTGACTGGATGAGCTGCCTCACTACCTGGAGCTGGAGGTCTGTGGCTGCGTGGTCTCTGATCTCTTGTGTCCTCTGTGTTGTAGCTGGGATGTGGATCAGGACTGAGTCGACATGTGCAGCCTATGGACAGAGGATCAGTCGCTGCTAATGTCTGTCCTGGTGTGTACACAGTCTGCATTAAAGTGCTGAGTTTCATCAGCAACCTCTGGCACCTTGTGGGATATTGTCTAGGTCTTTAGTCTTCATGAAGGGTAGCAGGGGCTTGTGATCAGTGATCAGCACCCAGTGAGATCATTAGCATTTCATTGTGATTGTTTGTGGTCTTAATTATTCCTACAGTTCTGGTGGTGGCCTGGACACAAATGTGCACATTGACGATGGTGCAGTCATCAGTCTTATGAAGATACAGGTTGATGGTCAACCTGCTGGGCATTACTGTCTGATGCACCTCCACCGGTGCCTTTTATGCAAGGGTGTACACCTGAACACCTCTCTGGGCATGAACGGGTCATCAGCTGGGGACCACCAGTCATGGATATTTCACTCCTTTAACCCCAGTACATCTCCTAGTGGCGGAGCGATGGCAGGGATCACTCCCTGCCACCCCCCGCTGATGCCCGAGGTGTTATTCGGCCCCCAACTCCTATGCTTCCTCCTTCACCACAGCCAGAAGCTGCCCTTCTCTGCCTACTCAGCCAGTTCTTTGATGGCTTTCCGACACCCTGCTGCCGTGCATCCCACTGAAGACACTGTTCATGAACTCCACGATAGACCAGATTCCACATGTTCCACATTGAGTCCTGACGGACATGAAGTGTGATATGAACCTGAAATCTTTTTAATGCCACTAATATGGTGGAATTCAATACCATAGATGAGCTTGAAACAGCATTATACCCTGAAAACTACAGCTGCATCTCCTGTACTGTACGATGGCAATAAAGCTGAAGGTTGAACCTTGAACCAGGATTTGGATCAAGTGGCTCAGCCTCAGCAGATCAAGAAAAGAACAGTGATGTGTTCAGGTCATCAGATAACATGAAACACTGAATTTTATTTTATTTGACATCAGTTCAATAAAAACATGTAGATTTCTATCCATCATGACATCAAACTCTGGTTTAAATCCAGTGAAGAGCCTTCAGACTTCGCACACACGCTTGTTCGTCTCGTTAACTGCAGCTGCTCTGCAGTGTGACGGCTCAGAGACCAGGAAACACCTGAGGACGTCACAGCAGGTGTGTATTTTTCTGACATACAGTCTAACAGACAAAACGAGGAGTTAGTGAGAGGGACAGTAAATCCGTCACGCTAACGTCGTGTCAGTGTGTTGTAAAGGACAGACGGCAATAAACACTGAGGACGAGGAAGTCCCGGTCTGCTCGCTCTTTAATACCGGACTCCAGAAAGTCAAAGAAACTCCGGGAAAACACACCGACTGTGTGTGTGTGTGTGTGTGTGTGTGTGTGTGTTCATTCTTCTAACCTGTATCTTCATCTCTTTCTCGTATCTTCCTTCTGTCTTCGTGGCTCTTGGACTTTAATCCTCAGCTCGTGTCGACTGACAGATAAATAATCAGAATAATAAAATAAAACTTCCGTCATCAACGTTTTAGGTCAGGAACAACAGGCACACTTCCTGGTGACGCCCTTCAGAATAAAAGCGGTCTCCCGAAGAAGCACAGAACAGTCCCATCATGAGTCTACCATGAGGGGTAATCGTCAGTTTATATCCTCCCTTTATTTTGAAGGACATGTACAGGAAGTCCCTTCCAGTTTGAGGGAATGAAAAGGGAGGCAACAGGAAACTCGTGTGAAGATGTTCTTTCTGACGTTCCTGTAAATAAATCAGTGTCTTCTGATCTTTTTCTTTCTTTGAACTTATTCTGTGAACTTGGAAAATACACAGAGTGTAAAAGTGGCCAGTAACTGCAGATACACATGTTCTGTCAATTCAGATGAAACTAATACACGTCATGTGTACTGTGCAGTTCAGGGACTGTTCATCAGTGTCAACCACAGACAGGCTTCCCCTCACAAGAAAAACTGATTTTTAAAACCAGTCGACTGGAGAGTCGACAGGAAAGTAAAAGTCAAACATGACGTTTTCAAAGGAAAAAATCAAGATGTTTTATTCATTGTTCATCAACAGCAACAGATACAATACGTATAGAAATACAGGCAGAGAGACTCTGTAACACCTTTTCTGTCACCTGATGGAAGCAGACGATGTGAAGTTCACACGGTTCAGTTTGGAAACATCGACAGCCAGCCGGAGAAAAAGCTTCTGTTCTGTTTAAGTTTGGTTTTTGCTGCTGACAGTGACCTGTCGCTGACACTGACATTAGCCTGTAGGGGAAGCTAACACTGACATTAGCCTGTAGGGGAAGCTAACACTGACATTAGCCTGTAAGGGAAGCTAACACTGACATTAGCCTGTAAGGGAAGCTAACACTGTCATTAGCCTGTAGGGGAAGCTAACACTGACATTAGCCAGTAAGGGAAGCTAACACTGTCATTAGCCTGTCAGACAAGCTAACACCGACATTAGCCTGTCAGACAAGCTAACACCGACATTAGCCTGTCAGACAAGCTAACAACGACATTAGCCTGTAGGAGAAACTAACATCAACATTAGCCTGTAGGGGAAGCTAACACTGTCATTAGTCTGTAGGGAAGCTAACACTGTCATTAGCCTGTAGGGGAAGCTAACACCGACATTAGCCTGTAGGGGAAGCTAACATCAACATTAGCCTGTAGGGGAAGCTAACACCGACATTAGCCTGTAGGGGAAGCTAACATCAACATTAGCCTGTAGGGGAAGCTAACACCGACATTAGCCTGTAGGGGAAGCTAACAACGACATTAGCCTGTAGGAGACGCTAACATCAACATTAGCCTGTAGGGGAAGCTAACATTGACATTAGCCTGCTGGACAAAGTAACACTGACATTAGCCTGTCAGAGAAGCTAACGTCATCTGAGCTGACTCATTTCCGCTAGCAGCTGGCCTGGTGTGGAGCAGCAGGTCGTGTTGAATTATGGGATGCGCTGAGCTCTGAAGTGGTGTTTGTTGAACTGTGTATCCAGTGTGGGTGAGCTGTACTGTGTGTTGTGTTGACGTGGTGACGTGGGACACCGACCACTTCCTGCTCCACCCTCCTCCCTGTTGTTTGATCTTGTTACCATGAGCTTGTTAAGATACTAGCCTACATTTCCCAGAATCCCTAAAGACGCTCTGGAGAAAACATTTTGAAGAGGCGACGTTGAATAAGAGCTCTCGGGTTCAGTCTCCCAGTGACATTAAATTTGACTTATTAGCGAGAGAAAGACGTCCATTGATGGTCCAAACTGTTCGGAGTGAGCGCCCCCGGTGGTCTTACTGTGAATTACAAAATCTCTGGAAAATCCACCCCTGAACACAGCTAGAAACTATAAATACATTAATTTAACAATAAAATCTATTTTTGTACAGATTCATTTAAAATTTTACACCAAAATAACAAAACAGACTTGATTTTTTGTTCATGTATCTATAAAACGATACACACACAGTACAATCTTTACATGAGCAGTAATATTTCTCTATGACACTCATTGTGAGCTCAGGTACAGCAGATAAATAGCGTTTCAGTGATATCTGGAATAAAAACTATTGATGATTTATTGATCTAAAACTCTCTCAACCAATCAGAAACTGGCACCATGATGGACACGCCCCTTTATGACATCACAGAGGGGTCATTGTGGGGGCATGTTGGTCAATACTCACTGCGGTGATTCAAATGAAAGAGATCATTTGAAAAATAAGTAATATTTGTTCCATAATTTGATTCTAAAATCTTTATATTTGATCTGAACAGGATGATTCTGATTGGGTTTCATGGCTCCTTGTTCAGCACAGAAACCCTCTGACTGGGTGTTAAATCAGACGTCTTTTCATCTGTTAGCCATCCTTCAGACGTCTTCCTGGCTGACTTGGTGACATCTGCTGGTCGCTGCTGGTCACTGCAGCTGCACAGGTGATGCGCGTTCACAGCACAGCTCGGTCTCATCACATCGACATCAGTCAGGTGTTACATTTCCTGTGGCTGCTTCACAATAAAAGCCCCCCGTGTTTGTCCTCTTTCAGCAGTTGGAGACAGAAATGTGGCGTTAGCATTAGCAGATAAATGACTCAAAGTCCAGCTCGAGCTTTCAATGCCACTCTTCACGTCCATGAAACTCCTTCACAACAAAGGCATTAAAGATCATTTCCTGTGATAACATTAAACAATAAACCATCCTCTCAGAGACGGGCTCCAGCGCGTGTCAGTCACCCACCTGTCCCTCCCACCTCCAGAGCACCTGTCCAATCACAGCCCTGCAGCGACCCTTCACCCTCCAACCAACAGCCAATGAAAAGCAGACTGTCAGAGCCTCCTGGGGCAATCACACATCAGCTCGTTCTTGACCCCGCCTCATCCTGTCCCTCTTCTTCTGTGGTGAGCGGCTCGACTCGAGCGTGGCGAGTCGCAACGAAGTCCAGAGAGACACCGGGTGGTGACATCACTCCGCTTCCCCCTCCTCCCCTCCTTCACCTGTCCCCTCCCCTGCTCCTGCCTCCTTCTCTTCCTCATCACCTCCTTCACAAGTCTCCTCCTCCTCCTCCTCCCTCTGTCCTTCACCCGCCTCCTCCTCTTCTCCGTCCACTCCTCCATCTGTCTCTGTCACTGCTGTCTCCCCTTCCGTCTGTCTCTCAGCGTCTGTCTGTTTGTCCTCCTCCTCTGTCTCTCTTTCAGCTGTCTGTCCACCCGTCTCACTCTCTGTCTGTCTCTCAGCTGTCTGTGCACCTGTCTCACTCTCTGTCTGTCTCTCAGCTGTCTGTCCACCTGTCTCACTTTCTGTCTGTCTCTCAGCTGTCTGTGCACCTGTCTCACTCTCTGTCTGTCTCTCTGCTGTCTGCCCACCTGTCTCACTTTCTGTATGTCCCTCTGCCATCTGTCCACCTGTCTCATGCTCTGCCTGTCCCTCTGTTGTCTGTCCACCTGTCTCACTTTCTGTTATTTGTCCAACTGTCTCACTCTCTGTCTGCCTCACCTCACTGTCTCCTTCTCCCTCTGTCTCCCTCTGCTGGCCTGTCTCTGCTTCTGTATCCAGTTCCTGGTCCTGATCTGGTTCAGACATACTTCCTGTCTCTGTCTCTGTTCTAGGCTCCAGTTCATGGTCCTGATCCTGGTCCTGGACTTTATCTTTTTCAGCTTTACTCTTTGTCTCTTCATTAGGCTCCAGTTCCTGGTCCTGGTCTTGATCTGCTTCAGGTTTACTCTCTGTCTCTGTCTCTGCCTCAGGCTCCAGTCCTTGGTCCTGGTCGGTTTCCTGAATTAGTCCTGGTTTAGATGCTGTCTCTGGATCTCCTGAGTCCAAACTTGTCAGCTGAGAGGGGAGAGACTCCTTCCTCCCCAGACCTGGAGACAGACAGACAGACAGACAGACAGACAGACAGACAGACAGACAGACGGAGACAGAGACAGAGACAGAGACAGAGACAGACAGACAGACAGTGTCTTCATATAAACTTGTTGTTTTTGTTCAACTAAAACAATAAACAATAAAAAAAGTCACTGATTCCACTAAAGACAGAGGATCCATCAACACACACACACACACACACACACACACACACACACACACACACACACACACACACACACACACACACACACACACACAGCCAGCGGCTGGTCCTCTGTGACTCCCTCATACTGTGTGTGTGTGTGTGTGTGTGTGTGTGTGTGTGTGTGTGTGTGTGTACCTGCGGGGGTCAGGACCAGCGCCTGCAGGATGTCAGACAGAGAGACGATGCCGATGATACGAGACTCTTCGTCAACGACAACCAGCCTGTGAACCTGCACACGCACGCACACACGCACACACATACACGCACACACACATTATAACGTCTGTGGATGTGCAGGAAGAACGAGACATAAGACCTTCAGTCAGTGTATTTGTCTCATGCGTGTGCACGTGCGCGTCACCTCGGCCTTCACGATGCGGTCCACGATGGTCTCCAGCGTTTCCAGCTTGTTGCACTTCATGACTCCTTCGAAGTACTGCGACCTGTGTCTGAGCGCCTGCGTCACCGTCACGTCCAGGTTGTTGTACGTCTTCTCTGCTGCCAGGTTCTGCACACACAGATCACACTCACACGCTTTACTCTGCCGCCTCAGACCGCCACCACGACTCATGAAGACAACATCAGCAGGACGCAGGGTTACTCACGATCACGTCAAACTTGGAGTAGATGTCCACCACTTTACCTGCAGACAGACAAGCAGAGAGCAGCTTTCACGCCGACCGTCCGCGGACACCAAATCAGACTTTAAGCGTGTCAACGGCGAAGGTTACCATTGTGGTCGACGACGGGCAGCGCGGAGACACGGCGGTGCGTGAAGACGGACAGCGCGGTGATGAGCGGCGTGTCAGGGTGGATGTAGGCGATGTTGGCGTACGTCCCCACGGCCAGCTCCTCCAGAGTCTGCTTCATGAAGGCCGGCATGGGCATCTCACACACCTGAGACACACACGCGCACACACAGGCAGTGCTTCACTCGTTCAGTCCTGTCAATCAACACTGCTGCAGTCAGCCATCTGTCCACCAGGAGGCACCACTGCACGCTTTCTGTCTATAGCAAGTACAAAAACACAATGTACTACAAACAGGAAGTCCACACAGGAACTGTGCAGTGTGGAGCTGGGACACAGCAGCAGTGTTTATACAACCAGGTAACAACAGGTGACGCAGCGACACCTGTATGACTCATGAAACATGTCACGACTGTCCTTCTGAAGACCTGCTGGACTCACAAACAGCTGCAGGAACTTCAGGATCCTCTTGTGAGTCAGGATGTAGAGAGCGTTCCCACTGACCGGGTCAATGACGGGAAGACGATGGATCTTATTCTTTATCAACGAGTACACCGCCTCGAATACACTGGGGGGGGGAGTGAGGAGAGAGAGGAGAGGGGGGAGAGAGAGGAGAGACGGGGGGGGGTGAGGAGAGAGGAGAGAGAAGAAGGAGAGGAGGCGGGGGAGAGAGGAGGGAGGAGAGAGAGGAGGGGGGGAGAAAGACAGAGGAGAGAGAGAAAGGAGAGGGGAGAGAAGAGGGGAGAGAGAGGAGGGGAGAGAGAGGAGGGGAGAGAGAGGAGGGAGAGTAGAGGGGAGAGAGAGGAGAGGGGAGGAGGAGAAAGGAGAGAGAGGGAGGAGAGAGAGAGGAGGGAGAGAAGGGAGGAGAGGAGCGAGATAGAGGGGAGGGAGGAGAGAGGAAGAAAAGAGTTCATACTCAAACGTTCATTCAGTTCTGTTTGTCTCTTCTCTTCTTTCTTTCCTTCTTCTCTCTTTGTCTCCTCAGTCTATTTTCATGAAGTAATAAATGATTCAGTGATTCTGACTCTCTAACACACACACACACACGTACACACACACACACACACACACACACACACACACACACACACACACACACACACACACACACTTGTACCTGGCATCAGGTGAGATGTGGACCAGAGGCTTGAAGGTCTCCTGCAGGTACAGTTCTGTCAACATGGACGCAGCAGGTTTTTATTCACGTTCTTATCTGATTGTACTGCACACACACACACACACACACACACACACACACACACACACACACACACACACACACACACACAGCTGTTACCTCTCCACGTCTCGATCTTATGCTCCTCCAGCTCGTAGATCTGGACCTGACGGAGACAGACAGGCTTCAGACTCACACCTGGACACACACCTGCAGCCCGACAGTGAAACTATAACTATGGGTCTGTTGGAGGGACAGAAAGAGTGTCTGGCGGCTCCGTGGCAGGTGTGAGCGATCCATGAGCTCTGACATCACAGGTGTGATTTACGACGATCAAAGGAACAGTTCAGAGCACTCAGGTGATTAGCTTAGCTTAGCATAAAGACTGGAAACGGGGGGAACAGCTAGCGCGGCTCCGTCCACCAACCAGCAGCTCCACACTTCACTGACAAGATTCGACAGGAGCTCATGTGTCAGACTGCTGATTGGCTCTGGGCAGTTGCCAGGCAACCAGCAGAGACTCCAGGAAGTTCGTGCAGGGTAACAATCAGATGGAGCGCGTCCATCAGTGAGCTCTGCTGATTGGTGCATTTTTGTGCCAGGCTAGCTAAGCTAAGCTAACTGGCTGTAGCTTCATAGTCAGCAGGACAGAAGAATGTCTTCTGTGACCTCACAGAGCGGGACATGTCAGCTCAGGTGATGTCCCCTTAAGTGTGTGTGTGTGTGTGTGTGTGTGTGTTACCATGGGAGATTTGTAGTATCTGGTCAGGATGTTGATGAAGTCTGTGATCGTCAACATTCCTGAAAAACAGAAAAACAGAGAGAGACTGATGACGTGTGTGTCTGTGTGTGTGTGTGTCTGTGTGTGCGTGTCTGCGTGTGCGTCTGCGTGTGTGTGTTAATGCTAAATATAGACATGTTCTCTAAGTCTGTGTGAATATTATATCGGCCTGAGGAGAAGATGAGGCAGGCAGGCAGGCGCACACACGCACACACGCACACACGCACGCACGCACGCACGCACGCACACACGCACGCACGCACACACAGACACACACACACACTCAGTCTTACCCACAAAGCTCTGCTTCTTGCTCTCCCACAGTGGAGCAGCTCTCACTCCATTTGCCACCAGAGCAAAGAACGCTTTCTTCACCTGAACCACAAACATGAAAACATTAATGATGATGAAGATAATAATAATAACAATAACAACAACAAAACAACAACAATAATAATAATAATAATCTGTGTCACTTATGAGCCATTTTATAAGAAAAACTTTCTTAAATATCTGGACAAAGTAAACAAGAACAACACACTATTTAAACTTTCATGTGTTAGTACAAGTACAGGTGTACAGTGTGTACAGCGTGGACAGTGTGTACAGCGTGGACAGTGTGTACAGTGTGTGCAGTGTGTACAGGTGTACAGTGTGTACAGCGTGGACAGTGTGTACAGTGTGTGCAGTGTGTACAGGTGTACAGTGTGTACAGTGTGTGCAGTGTGTACAGGTGTACAGTGTGTACAGCGTGGACAGTGTGTACAGGTGTACAGTGTGTACAGCGTGGACAGTGTGTACAGGTGTACTGGTGTACAGTGTGTCCAGGTGTACAGCGTGTACAGTGTGTACTGGTGTACAGTGTGTATAGCGTGTACAGGTGTACAGTGTGTACAGGTGTACAGGTGTACAGTGTGTACAGTGTGCAGCGTGTACAGTGTGTACAGTGTGTACAGGTGTACTGGTGTACAGGTGTATAGCGTGTACAGTGTGTACAGTGTGTACAGTGTGTATAGCGTGTACAAGTGTACTGGTGTACAGGTGTACAGGTGTGCAGGTGTACAGTGTGTACAGGTGTACAGCGTGTACAGGTGTACAGTGTGTACAGTGTGTACAGGTGTACAGCGTGTACAGGTGTACAGTGTGTACAGTGTGTACAGGTGTACTGGTGTACAGCGTGTACAGGTGTACAGGTGTACTGGTGTACAGGTGTGCAGGTGTACAGTGTGTACAGTGTGTACAGGTGTACAGGTGTACTGGTGTACAGGTGTACTGGTGTACAGGTGTACTGGTGTACAGCAGGTTCAGGTCTTCAGAGCTTCAGTCAGTCTGTGCTGGTTGATGATGTCATATATGAAAGATGTGTCTGTCAAATAAACATCATCAGGGACAATCAAAGACATTGACAGACACAGGATGTCTGGTCTGTGTCTGTCTCTCTCTCTCTGTCTGTCTGTCTCTTTGTCTGTCTCCCTGCGTGTCTCTCTCTGTCTGTCTGTCTGTCTGTCTGTCTGCATGTCTCTGTGTGTCTCTCTCTGTCTGTGTGTCTCTCTCTGTCTGTCTCTGTCTGTCCGTGTGTCTCACCTGCAGCGTGGTGTCAAACACCACCAGTTTGGAGCTGGTGGGGATGATGTCGTAGCACTTGTGACACTTCATGAAGCGCATGTAGATGTCCCTCTCTGACTGCTCAGCTGCACAGACACACAGGAGACATGTGATCATCATCCTCCTCTTCATCGTCATCATCATCATCCTCCTCTTCATCACTCTCTGCAGTAAAGGTCTGTGAAGACACTGAGGTGTCCTCACTTAAACACTGAAGAGGAAACCAGCTAGCTTAGCAACATTAACAAACAACCCAAAATGCACTGCTGCCTGCAGGAGCTGCTGGTCCAACAGGATTGCGTCCAGCCTTAAAGACCTGACGTGGTTCACGTGGACATGAGACCACCTCGACGTCTTTCAACAGTGTGTGCCTCCTGTGACAAAGTGTGAGTGGGTGTTGCTCATCGCCTAATCTCTGCACACAGATCAGTCGATCCCGTCTCTAAACTGTCTGTTGCCATGACAACAGAGCACCTGACAGCTGGTTGCTCAGCATCTGCCAAGTGTGCCCCCTCCATCATGCTGCAAAGCATTCTGGGAGCAGGAAGAAGAAGAAGAAACTTTATTGTCATTGCAAGGCGTACAATGAAATTCCGTTTGGCAACGTCTCCTGTAGCAGCTACGATGTCCTAGTCATGAAGACAATGTATATAAATGGGTGCAGATGTCCTCCAGAAGTTTAACATTTGAGTCTTTTCACCGACTGACAGCAGTTTTTCAAAAAGTCAGATCAAACATATCAATAATGCTAATCAATAATGCTAATCATGATGCTACAATTAAGTCAATGTTTCAGGCCCCAAGTGTCCGTGTTTGAAGTGAACTGAGGACAGAGGACAAACAGGTCACACTGTGAGGAGGCGTACCTGTCTTGTTACCCATAATCCCTTGCATTCTCATTCATTTCCTGTAGCTGCTGGATTCTGATCTCAGTCTGTTTTTAGACCATCCAACTGATGAAGGTCAGAGTCCTCATCTGTCTGTCCTTCTCTGTCCAGGAATAACTCATAGAGAGAGAGAGAGAGAGAGAGTAGCCGTTTCTCAATACAAAGTACGCCAAGTTCGGACTTACGAACTTGGCAGTTCGGACTTAGCAAGTTCGACTTGGGAGTACAGTCTCTCCAGGACGGGAGGACGCAGGACCGTCACTCTGCAATTGGGACAGCAGCGTACTTGATGACGTTAGCAGGACGACACATCTCCGAAAACTTTGGAGCAAATTTTAAACGCGCTATTGTGATGAATCGACCACAGATTTTAAGTTTTAACGTCCACTTTCTCACATAAAATAATCTTAAAACCACATTCCGTACTACTAAAACAGCAGTATTTTGAAACTTGTAACTTATAGTTGTGAGTCCTCTCCTCCGGCATCGTTGCGACGAAATGCATTCTGGGATACGTGGTTGCCCCAAGTCCGCACAAGTCACCATCCGATGCATCCTCGATAAAGTGGGAGGGGCAAGAACACATCCGGGTATTTGAGCGTACTTGTCGAGATGCGGACTTGACAATTGGAACCGTACTTGGACTCAGACTGATGACGTTTCTCAAGAACACAAGAACAGAGAAGAACGCATATTGAAAAACGGCCAGTGCGTGTGTGTGTGTGTGTGTGTGTGTGTGTGTGTGTGTGTGTGTGTGTGTGTGTGTGTGTGTGAGATGATCAGCATGTTCTGTTTTTCTGTTGTTGACTCTGCATCTCCACTTCAGGACAAATCTTTCATTTAACACATTTTAAAACCTCCACATCATCACAGGACAGACTTCAGACAGGAAGTCGCTCCGCTCCTCTGTGTCCGTAAAGTTTACAGTGTGTCCGCTCTGTTCCCGCTCCTCTGTGTCCGTAAAGTTTACAGTGTGTCCGCTCTGTTCCCGCTCCTCTGTGTCCGTAAAGTTTACAGTGTGTCCGCTCTGTTCCCGCTCCTCTGTGTCCGTAAAGTTTACAGTGTGTCCGCTCTGTTCCCGCTCCTCTGTGTCCGTAAAGTTTACAGTGTGTCCGCTCTGTTCCCGCTCCTCTGTGTCCGTAAAGTTTACAGTGTGTCCGCTCTGTTCCTGTGAATTGGTGAAGTGTCTGCCTTGTTAACAGTATCAGCTGATGTCTTTCTTACTGTATTACCTGCATTATTTTCATTTTCCAGAGTTCTGCTGAATAACGTGCCTTTTCATGCTTTCAGGCTCAGAACAGACGTGTAATCAGTAATTAGAGGCCTGTCTCTTTCAGCACTCCCTCTCTGTGGTCAGTGTCATGTTGTGTTCAGGTGTCGGCATGCTGTACACACTCACTGACGTGACACCTGGACACCGTGTGAGCCAGACCTCCTCCGCCAGAGACGTTTGTACAGCTTCAGCTGCTGACGGTCGTCACTGAGCTGCTTCGAATCCTTCTTCAGCACATGTAGAAAGCAAAGCTCCGAGGCCTGGTGACGCTTCATCCATCCATGACGAACAAAACACAAATCAGCTGATCGGCTCCAGTTTCCTGTCATTGTAGCTCCTGCAGCGACGCTCAGTGTTACAGACGTGGCAGGCGGACATTTTTCTTCCTGTCATCACGACTTATGTTCAGACTCGAGCCGGCAGCAAATGCTAACGGCTAACGGTTCAGTGTTACAGCCTGATAGATCTTCTTCACTTGGCCTTCATCACTATGAACACACACACTGTAGTTTACTCTGACTCACACACACCGTCCTGCTTCCACAAACACACAGCACCAAACATGGATTCATCCGCCGCTGGACATAGTCCCAGCAGACACTGCACTTCAGTGAGCAGCTCTTTGAGGAAATCACAGTTTAGAGTCTTACCGGCATCGTCGGGGTCCGGCTGCTCCGACATGCCGTCTGCAACTTCCACCTGCCGACAACAACACCACAAACACCGTAAGTCAGACTCCACCAACCCACAGTTTGAAATCCACGTGTGTGACAGATGAAGGACGGCATAGGACGTCCTCTACATGTCAAACATTCTTCTTGCATTCAAATATAAAATCATCCTAAAACTGTATTTGAGGCTGAAAATAAATCACACCATGACTGAACACAGACAAAAACACTTCATGGCCAAAAGTATGTGGACACTGCCGTCGCTCTGGACCTCTTGGCTCTTCATGAACAGAACATCAGCAGACAGACAGACAGACAGACAGACAGACAGACAGACAGACAGACAGAGACACAGACAGACACAGAGAGAGAGAGAGAGAGACAGACAGAGAGACAGACAGACAGAGACACAGACAGACACAGAGAGAGAGAGACAGACAGAGAGACAGACAGACAGACAGACAGACAGACAGACAGACAGACAGAGACGGAGACACAGACAGACACAGAGAGAGAGAAAAAGACAGACAGACAGACAGACAGACAGAGACACAGACAGACACAGAGAGAGAGAGATAGATAGAGAGACAGACAGACAGACAGACAGACAGACAGACAGACAGAGACAGACAGAGACGGAGACACAGACAGACACAGAGAGAGAGAGATAGATAGAGAGACAGACAGACAGACAGACAGACAGACAGACAGACAGACAGACAGACAGACAGAGAGAGACAAATGAAACCTTCAGAGCTTCAGAGTGTCTGACGTCCAATCATCAGGCAGACGCTGCAGGAACATCCTGTTTGGTGTTTTTCAAGTTAAAATCAGTCAAGTCGACTTTCAGATCTTTGCAGATTGTTGGGTCTCTGTAGATAAAGAGCTCGTCTGTAGCAGCTCTGTATGGAAAGTGTCCTGAGACAACTTCTGTTGTGATTTGGCGCTATACAAATAAAATTGAATTGAATTGAATTGATCTGATCTAAAACCTGTGGGCGGCACGGTGGTGCAGCAGGTAGTGCGCGTGCCTCACAGTAAGAAGGTCGCCAGCCGATCCCGCT
>NC_092073.1:24127500-24135000 GCF_039877785.1 Chaetodon trifascialis
TGTGGTGTTTGGGTAGTTTCCTGATAGGCTCTGTGGTGTTTGGGTAGTTTCCTGATAGTTTCTGTGGTGTTTGGGTAGTTTCCTGATAGTTTCTGTGGTGTTTGGGTAGTTTCCTGATTGGCTCTGTGGTGTTTGGGTAGTTTCCTGATAGTTTCTGTGGTGTTTGGGTAGTTTCCTGATTGGCTCTGTGGTGTTTGGGTAGTTTCCTGATAGGCTCTGTGGTGTTTGGGTAGTTTCCTGATTGGCTCTGTGGTGTTTGGGTAGTTTCCTGATAGGCTCTGTGGTGTTTGGGTAGTTTCCTGATTGGCTCTGTGGTGTTTGGGTAGTTTCCTGATTGGCTCTGTGGTGTTTGGGTAGTTTCCTGATAGTTTCTGTGGTGTTTGGGTAGTTTCCTGATTGGCTCTGTGGTGTTTGGGTAGTTTCCTGATAGTTTCTGTGGTGTTTGGGTAGTTTCCTGATAGGCTCTGTGGTGTTTGGGGTAGTTTCTTGGTATTTTCTGTGGTGCACCACGTGTTGCTGTCGAAACAGTAGGTGGTTTCGAGTGTTTCTGGCTAACATGTTAGCAGTAGCAGAAACAGTGCTCAGTGTAGCTTGGTGGGTGGAGTGTTTGGGGTGGTTGTTGGTGGTGATCCTTGATGGTCACTAATGTGTTAGCAGGTTGTGGTGGTTGCTATGACGGTTCTGCACGGTTGCTAGGGTACACCATGTTTACATTAGGTTTGGGTAAAAGCGCAGTGCTCTTGGGGGAGCGCTGCAGAGGGCACGGGCTCTCGGGGGCTGTAGCGATCCAATGGATCTTAAAAACCTTTCTTGTTTAGTATTCAAGGATGCTTACCCAAGTCTTCAGAAATATACTTCCTAATAAAACCCTGGTTAAGAGCACGAGTACTAGGCCTATTTTGTCTGCCTCTTCTCCCAAATGACCTACCCAAAATAAATAGAGTATATCTTCACAACTACAAGGGCTGTATGAATAATCTTGGTCTCAAAGAAAGCTAAGACCTGTGAGATTACTACAGAAGTGTCAAATTCAAAGTATATGTTACTATGTCAGAGTAAATTCATCTTGAACACAGTAGAAATTATTCATTAAAAAAAAACAACAACATTATTCTGAGTAAAAACCACCTTTAAATCATGTGATGAAGGCCAAATTCTTCTACCAATTAGTAAAGTCATATCTGATGAGTAATTGTGCAAAAGTACATGCCAAAATAATGAACCTGAGCAGTTTTATGGAGGTTTCCCACAGGCGCTCGTCTGAGCGAGTACGTTATCTCTCTGAAGGCTCTACCAATCTTCTCTGTAGCGCCGTTTTCTTTTTTCTGTTGTTTTTACTGTCATGAAAGGACGAAATACAAATAAAACAGTAAAATAACACCTCAGCCTGCTTAGCAGGTCGTCTGTGAGCCTCTGTAGGCGCTCTGCCTATTCAGTGTGAATGACACGGAGAAGTGAAACTAACTGCGCACTTACAGTAGTCAGTAGCCCCCCCCCACCATTTGGTCATTTGGGGGGCAGGACCCAAGTTCACCATAGAAACACCAATGACGATACAGAAGGAAGTAAGCCCACAGATAGGGTATTTGATGTGAGCAACCCCCCCCACACACACTCTTGAAACCCCCTCCTCTTTATGTAAAGAAGCAGGACCCTCGCGGTGGATGGTAAACAGAGTCATAGGAGCAGACTGTAGCAGCGTTTTCTCGAGCTGGAATATAACTTTTGGCCATAAAACAGCAAAGGTAAGACACACTGTGCTTCTGAGAAATGTGTTTCTGCTGCTCTTTGGCTGCTGGCTCGCCGAGTTTTGGTCGCACAGTGAGGAGGCAGACATTGTCGTGATCGTCAGACTCTCTGCTTTCATCTGATATCAGGCTTTTGTTGTTTGTATAAAGTGGTGAACACAGCAGACGCTCTAAACTGGACGTACGCTGTTTTCGTCTTTTCCTTATATGCCCATAGAATTTATTGCAGTATGAATTAGGTTTCGTTTTGGTGGCAGTGCTTGGTGGAGGCTTTTAGCTGAGTTTCTCCCCTTATTCTGGTATGCTACAAGTTTGGATTGGTGGTCGAGTGTGTGACCTTCGATCATCGACGAACGCACGCATCCCAGGTTGCCCCCTGTACAGGGGGCACCGTACTGAAGAGGTCACAAATCCAAGGTGGATTGGGCAACGGTTCAGGACAGTTGCAGGAACTTGTATATTTATCAAAGTACACCCTAATGTTTACATTGGGGTTAGGGCCCCAGAACAAGCATAAACAAATGCACTGCTAACATTGCTACCTCTACAGCGAAGCTTGCTTACTGTTGTCCAGAGGGCCGACGGGTTCTGACCTCCCTCTGGTCATCTGTCTGAACTCGTCCCCGTCCCTCCTGTCCATCTGTCCGCCTCCCTCCTCGCTGCAGGACATCCTGCGTCCCATCCGCCTCTGCAGCAGCTCCCTCTTCTTCCTGTTGGACAGAGGAGGCAGTTGGACGTACAGGGTCCCGCAGGGCTCAGACCGCTGCCGCAGTGTCCATCTGTCTGCCTCCTTCTGCCTCCTGTCCATCTGTCCTCCTGCTCTGTCCTCCACCATGATCCATGATGCAGACTTCCTCCTTTCTTGCCCTCTGCCTGTCTCTGTCCTCTTCCCATCTTTCCTGTCCTCCTCCTGCAGGCTGGATTCAGACTTCCTGCGTTCTTTCTTTCTGCTGCTCTCACTCTTCTTCTCCTCCATCTTTTCGTCTTCCTCCGTGTGTCCACAGGGTTCAGACTTCCTCCTCAACATATGTCTGTGCATGTGTCTGTCTCTCCTGTCTGTCTGCCTCTCCTCCTCCTCCTCTTCTCCTCCTCCATATGGTTCACTCCTCCTCCTCCCCGTCCATCTCTCCTTCTCCTTCCACTTCCTCACCATCAGGCTGCTCAGACGCTTCATCGCCATGAAATCAGTTCATTCAGGCAAGCAAAACGAAAGAAACTCGAACAAAACAAGTTAAAACGAGACTTCATAGGAAGTAACAGCGTCCTCCATTTCCAAATGGACAGTTTGATTCAGAAGCAATGAGACGAACTCTTCCGCAGATCAAGAACCTGGTTTTGCTGTAGCAGCCTTCGTGGTTCTGGTCTGGCCAGCAGCGTATGTGGCTAACGTTAGCTAACGTGCTACTGATGTTTTAGCATCATTATCATTAAATCCACAGCGTTTGACAAAAGTTCTGATCGTAGAAAGTAGATTAAAGAAATATGAAATATGGTTTTAAACTGAAATAAGAATCAAAAATTAAAGCTCAAAGTGAACAGAAACTAAAATCTGCAAAGCCATCGAGTCTTCTGACCAATCCAATGCAACTCATTTGCATATCAATTAACAGGCTTCATCAGCAGGGAGCCAATGACAATGCTCCCCTGAAAGAAAAGCTGCTCTGATTGGCTGCTGCAGTGAGTTGTTGTGACTGTTTTATTGGAAAGTTTCTCATAAACAGAGTCACAAACAAACCTGAAACCCTCCGAGCTGGAAAGTTTTGTGAACATCAAAGAGTCAATCATCATCCGACAGCGGAGAGCGTCTCTGAGGTCAAGTCCTGGACGAGAGTCCAACATGTCGCACATCTAGTTTGGTCCTCGGTGGAGACAGACAGACAGACAGGCGATCGGGTCAGGGGGACAGACAGACAGACAGACAGGATAACTGACTGACTGAGGAAGAGGTCAGTTAACGTTAGTCCAGCAGCAGAGTCCTCAGAGTGTTTCAGCACTGCAGAGCACCACTGTTCAGTCTGTGTGTGTGTGTGTGTGTGTGTGTGTGTGTGTGTGTGTGTGTGTGCGTGTGTGTGTGTCCTTCTGCCTTTGTTAGCCACACCCCCTCTCCTGTCTACACTGTAGAAAATGAAAAATGTGACGTTACAAAGATCACACAGCTGACATTTCAGCTGAGTTTCAGACGTCAGAACGAGACACTGATACGTGAAACGCGTCCATGCCGGGACGCCAGGAGGACAGCTCCCCTCAGCCAGTCAGGCTCGTCTCAACGGCCACACAAACAGGGCACGGAGCCGCTTCCTGTCGCAGGAGCGAGCATGACTTCCTGTTCCACATCACATTGGCTGGGTTCACCCAAAGCGCCGTTCTGTACAGTCTGCGTCAGAAACCGTCCAATCAGAACAGAGAACGTGAATCACGTGCTCACCTTAAACTGGGTGCAGGGACGGTGGACGCTGTCTGGCCTGTTCTTGTCCTCAGAAAAGAAATGAAAAACCCTGGAGTGACATTTTTTACAGCGGACGTCTGCGTGTGTCAAAAACAAAAGCACTTTCTGGGCTCCATCTGGGCCTGATGGGCGCCGGCGGCTCAGCCAAGGATCACGTCCAGAGATTATGAGCAGCTCTCTAATATCAGGTCACTGTTTGCTTACACAGCAGCGGGACTCCAGCAGAGCACATCTGCTGTTACCGAGCTGCGCTCAGAGCACCACTTAACTCCATCAGCTCCACCTGAGCGCCGGCACGTCAGCAGGGACTGCAGGTACGTTCATTCTCAGGTGTCACCTGTCATGGCAGCAGCTGTTTATGCTGATTGGACTGACGGTCAGAACATGTGACCGCCGCAGAAAAAAGCTGCTCATGACAAAAGTTCAACAGGTTCTCTGTGATGAGCCCACACACACACACACACACACACACACACACACACACACACACACCTGAGGTCAGCTCAGGATACCTGACTCCTGAGGCTCTGTGTAACCTCAGATGTTGGCAGCTGCACTGCTGCATCATGGGGGATGAGCGTGTGGACAGCGGTGCAGCGTCCACCACAGCGTGCTCACACGGTCATGTGACGGCAGAGGCAGCCAAACGCATCATGAGCCTGTTTTCCAGGAGCTATTTTTACTTGACTCGGCTCCAGCGGGTGCGGCGTTGTTCCTTCCTCCACGCCACCTCAGACCCACTGCGAGCGTTTCGGACGCCTCGCACCTGCCAGTCTGGTCATTTGTCCTTGACGCTTCCACCATTTGCCGATTCATCAGTTTTAACTCTTTGTTCACTGTTGATTTACAACCAGGAGTCTGCACAGGCTGTTTTATTTTGAAAACTGACCAGCTTCTTTGTGCCTTCCTGTGTCTGACTTCCTGTCTGGTTGGATCTGCTTCTGATGGAATCATGAAAATTGTCTGAAATGGTCGCGATCAGCTCGGCCGCCGCCGCGCTCGAACACAACACCAGAGTCAAGCCGCTAACAGTCTGCAGCCATGCTAGCAGCTCTCTGAGGCTGTGCTGATGCTAAATGCTAACAAGAGCATGCTATCACGCTAATGTTTAGCAGGTATCATATTTACCATGACTCCGGCTTCCTCCCACAGACCAGAAACATGCTCATTAGGTTGATTGGTGACTCTAAATTGCCCCTAGGTGTGAGTGTGAGTGTGAGTGTGTGTTTGTGCCGTGCGATCGGCTGGTGACCGGTCCAGGGTGTACCCTGCCTCTCGCCCGCTGACAGCCGAGATAGGCTCTGGCCCCCCCGCGACCCCGAAAGGGATAAGCGGCATAGAAAATGGATGGATGGATATTCACCATGTTCATAGATTAGCGTGTTAGCATGCTAACATTTGCTTAAGTTAGCAGCAGCCTTGGAGTCCAGCTGAGGCTGAAGGTGATCGGCTCATGAAGAGGAAGAGGAAGAGTGAGAGGATCAACACAGTGATCACACACACTCCTTTTCAGTCTGCGCATGTGTGAGGCCACAAAGTGTTGCTCAAGGAGGTCACATGATTTTTAGAAACCTCTTTCTAGCATGTGATTGGCTGCAGTGAAAACAGATGAACATCAACAACAAAGCAGAGTCTCAAGGCTCTGTGTGTGTGTGAGTGCGAGTGTGTGTGTGTGTGTGTGTGTGTGTGTGTGTGTGTGTCTGCGTCTGTGTCTGCGTGCGTGTGAGTGTGTGTGAGTGTGCGTGTCTGTGTGAACGGCCAAAATTTCTAACTGAAGAGATGCCAAGTTCAGCTTCCGGAAATTTCCACGGGAGGGGCAACATGGAGCTGTGTGTGTGTGTGTGTGTGTGTGTGTGCTTTAATCAAAGCAGCAGCTAAGCCGATTTCTTCCCTCTAATAGAATCTAAATTGATTTTTAATTCGATAATCTGAATTGAACAAACTGCCAGAACGCACACACACAACTTCTACAGTACATAACAAATATTTTAGGCTGATGACATCACAGACCTGTCTGTCAACACCTCACTGGAGGCTGTCAGCCAATCAGAGGAAGAGGAAGCACGTCTGCTGGTTTGACCCAAAAAGCCTGGCCTGGCCGCTGAAACCAGCGGTCAGCTTTAAGACCAACGTGACGTCACGGTGGTCGGCCACGAACGAGGAAACTAACCACAGACTGCCGACAGCTTGAGCTGGAATCTGTCCACCAATCAGCAACAGAGCTGCAGTCACATGTGATCCAGGTAAACCGAGGAGCCTCAGATCATAATGTGACAAATGGGGAGAAGCTCAAAGGATGAAAAGTTCACTTTGAGTTCATCAGGATGGAATTCTGCAACAAACATGGAGTTCTGCAGCAATTAGACTGAGCCATCTGCCCATTGTGTGAGTGTGTGAGCGCGTGTGTGAGCGCATGTGTGAGCGTGCGTGAGCGTGTGTGTGTGTGAGCGCATGTGTGAGCGTGTAAGTGTGTGTGAGCGCATGTGTGAGCGTGCGTGAGCGTGTGTGTGAGTGTGTGTGTGAGCGCATGTGTGAGCGTGTGTGTGAGTGTGTGTGAGCGCATGTGAGCGCGTGTGTGTGAGTGTGTGTGAGCGCATGTGAGCGCGTGTGAGCGTGTAAGTGTGTGTGAGCGCATGTGTGAGCGTGCGTGAGCGTGTGTGAGTGTGTGTGAGCGCGTGTGAGCGCGTGTGTGAGCGTGTAAGTGTGTGTGAGCGCATGTGTGAGCGTGCGTGAGCGTGTGTGAGTGTGTGTGAGCGCGTGTGTGAGCGCATGTGTGAGCGTGCGTGAGCGCGTGTGTGAGCGTGTAAGTGTGTGTGAGCGCATGTGTGAGCGTGTGTGTGAGTGTGTGTGACCGCATGTGTGAGCGCATGTGTGAGCGTGCGTGAGCGTGCGTGAGCGTGTGTGTGAGTGTGTGTGTGAGCGCATGTGTGAGCGTGCGTGAGCGTGTGTGTGAGTGTGTGTGTGTGAGTGCATGTGTGAGCGTGCGTGAGCGTGTGTGTGTGTGTGTGTGTGTGTGTGTGTGTGTGTGTGAGCGCGTGTGTGAGCGTGTAAGTGTGTGTGAGCGCATGTGTGAGCGTGTGTGTGAGTGTGTGTGAGCGCATGTGAGCGCGTGTGTGTGAGTGTGTGTGAGCGCATGTGAGCGCGTGTGAGCGTGTAAGTGTGTGTGAGCGCATGTGTGAGCGTGCGTGAGCGTGTGTGAGTGTGTGTGAGCGCGTGTGAGCACGTGTGTGAGCGTGTAAGTGTGTGTGAGCGCATGTGTGAGCGTGCGTGAGCGTGTGTGAGTGTGTGTGAGCGCGTGTGTGAGCG
>NC_092073.1:24140000-24202500 GCF_039877785.1 Chaetodon trifascialis
TACAGAATGTATTTGAAAGTACTACAGAAGTACACACGTAGTACACAGTCAGCAAACAATCTGCCACTCAGCAGAAACACAGAGACATCTGACTGTGGACAAACGTCCAGTCTGCGTTGGAGCAGTCCACCACGCCTGCTGTGTCCCACAATGCAAAGCGCCGGAGCGTCACAGCCACCAGCCAACAACAGGAAGTACTTTACAACGTCCATGCAGTACTTCATCACGTCCTTCACCTCAGAGAATGTCTGAGGATTCTGGAAACTGGCAGTTTGACATTAATTGATGATGAAGCGTATAAGTCTTTGTGTGTGGAGCGAAGCAGGACAACCACCGAAAGACGCTTTCCATCTTCACAAAATGTCCAAACCAGCAGGACACCAATAAAACACCACCAATCAACCCGTTTGATAACGAGGACGACTTCCAGAGAACAGCGACTCGAGGAGGACGAGCTCCAGCTCAGGGTACTTCTGCAGTGAACAATGTCCAGGTAGAGACACGCTGTCTTCACTCAGAGACTGTCTGTCCAGAAGAGGACAGAGGACGGATAGAGAGCTTCATCACATGGAGCATTGACAATCACCTGAAGATCAACATCAGCTCAACCAGTTTCAAGCATGGACGCTGCTGCAGAGACGCTGCAGACTGTCAAACTGAACCATCAGACACTGATCCAGGATCAGACCACATGAGACACATGGACACAGTCTGTCCTTCAGCCTGTGGAGGAACGAGCCTGAAAACACGTCTGACACGACACTTTCCAAGGTTGGCTGGTGTGTGTGTGTGTGTGTGTGTGTGTGTGTGTGTGTGTGTGTGTGTGTGTGTGTGTGTCCGATGATGACGATGACACAAATCTTCACTGCATCAACATCAAACTGCTGACACTTCAATAAAAGTACCATCACATTCATGTAAAAGTACTGCATTATAAGTAAAAGTACAGAATATCAGCAGGTCAGTGGACCTTCATGTTTTATATTTAAACTCTGTCTGTAAAGCAGTAAACTCAAGCAGAAGTACCTGAACTGTCCTCGAGCGCAGTACTTGTATGCAGTAAATGTACTCAGTTACTCTCCTGCACTGGACTTGTGTGTCACTTTAATCTCTTCAGCTGCAGAGTTTCAATCAATCTGATCAATGAACCTGATCACCTGAGAGACACACACCTTCAAAGGAGCTTCAACATGTTTTTATCGTCATCATCGCCGCCCTTCATCAAACATCAGGTGTGAGTCTTTACACCCTCACTGAAGTTCATGAAGTCTTCGTGTCTCCAGTTCTGTCCTGCTTCACACAGACAGCCAGAGGACGTGGACGGAGATGAGACCAGAAATGTGAGACAAGACGATCAAAGACCAGAAGTGTGGGACAAAACCAATCAATGACATCAATAAAGTTTTGTTTGAAACGATGAAACTGACCCTAAATCAGAAATATAACAGAAGAGGAACAAAGTGATCAACCACACACACACACACACACACACACACACACACACACACACGCACACACACACACACACACACACACACACTGTACCTTCTGCTGTTCAGTTTCCAGAAATCAGTAATCCAATAAATCAATAAATTAGCTGCCTGCTGGCTCACACTCCTCTGTGTGTGTGTCTCTCTGACACACTCACACACTTCTGTCACTTCTCTCTCGCTCTCTCTCTTACCCCTCCTCCCTCCTCCCTCCTCCCTCTCAGCCTCACTTCCTGTTCTGTTACACTGTGTGTTTGTGAGGTCACTGATCTGATCGTAGAGCCGATCAATAACAGCACAGACAGGATGACTGACAGCAGCACAGACTCTTCAGCCTTTAGGTGGTGTGTTTCTGTCCCCTGATGGACGTCAGTCCAGTCTTCTCTGTCCTTTAGCTCTGGTTTTGGTCTCTGCTCTGCTCACATTCAGCTAACGTTCAGCTAACGTTCAGCTAACATTCAGCTCACGTTCAGCTAACATTCAGCTAACGTTCAGCTAACATTCAGCTCATGTTCAGCTAACATTCAGCCAACGTTCAGCTAACATTCAGCCAACGTTCAGCTAACGTTCAGCTAACATTCAGCTCACGTTCAGCTAACATTCAGCCAACGTTCAGCTAACGTTCAGCTAACATTCAGCTCACGTTCAGCTAACATTCAGCTCATGTTCAGCTAACATTCAGCCAACGTTTAGCTAACATTCAGCTAACGTTCAGCTAACATTCAGCTCATGTTCAGCTAACATTCAGCCAACGTTCAGCTAACATTCAGCTAACGTTCAGCTAACGTTCAGCTAACATTCAGCTCACGTTCAGCTAACATTCAGCTAACGTTCAGCTAACATTCAGCTCATGTTCAGCTAACATTCAGCCAACGTTCAGCTAACATTCAGCTAACGTTCAGCTAACGTTCAGCTAACATTCAGCTCACGTTCAGCTAACATTCAGCTAACGTTCAGCTAACATTCAGCTCACGTTCAGCTAACATTCAGCCAACGTTCAGCTAACGTTCAGCTAACATTCAGCTCACGTTCAGCTAACATTCAGCTCGCGTTCAGCTAACATTCAGCTCACGTTCAGCTAACATTCAGCCAACGTTCAGCTAACATTCAGCTAACGTTCAGCTAACATTCAGCTCACGTTCAGCTAACGTTCAGCTCACGTTCAGCTAATGTTCAGCTAACGTTCAGCTACCATTCAGTTAACGTTCAGCTAACATTCCGCTCACGTTCTGCTGAAATTCAGCTAACGTTCAGCCCACGTTCAGCTAACGTTCAGCTAACTTTCAGCTCACGTTCAGCTAACGTTCAGCTCACATTCAGCTAACATTCAGCTAACGTTCAGCTAACATTCCGCTCACATTCTGCTGAAATTCAGCTAACGTTCAGCCCACGTTCAGCTAACGTTCAGCTAACATTCAGCTCACGTTCAGCTAACATTCAGCCAACGTTCAGCTAACATTCAGCTAACGTTCAGCTAACGTTCAGCTAACATTCAGCTAACGTTCAGCTCACGTTCAGCTAACGTTCAGCTCACGTTCAGCTAATGTTCAGCTAACGTTCAGCTACCATTCAGTTAACGTTCAGCTAACATTCCGCTCAAATTCTGCTGAAATTCAGCTAACTTTCAGCTCACGTTCAGCTAACGTTCAGCTCACATTCAGCTAACATTCAGCTAACGTTCAGCTAACGTTCAGCTCACATTCAGCTAACATTCAGCTCACATTCAGCTAACATTCAGCTAACGTTCAGCTAACGTTCAGCTCACATTCAGCTAACATTCAGCTAACATTCAGCTAACGTTCAGCTAACATTCCGCTCACATTCTGCTGAAATTCAGCTAACGTTCAGCCCACGTTCAGCTAACGTTCAGCTAACATTCAGCTCATGTTCAGCTAACATTCCGCTCATGTTCAGCTGAAATTCAGGTAACGTTCATCTTACAGTCAACTAATGTTCAGAGTTCATGAACATCACAGAGACTCAGTATGAGCTGAAAGACCAGAAGAGTCTCGATCCTGATGGAAAGAAGAACATGTTGTTCCAACTCAGAGATGTCGTCATTTCCCGACAAACATGACCTCGAACGCCCTGATGAGTGAGTCAGAACTGGATTCAGATTGTCCGGGAGCTGACTGCTAGCATCACGCATGCTCTTACCACCTGGTTTGCACAGTAGCCAACAGAAAACTATGTTCCCATTCAGGTTAGTTTGTGACCCAGTTTCTACAGTTACAGACCAACCAATCCTCACTGTGACCTCTGACCTCCAGTGAGGTCACCATGAGGCAAACTGTCATCACAAAAATGCCTCCTGAGGGGGTCTGAGATCAGCTTTCTGTGGCCTACTTACTGCAGAGGCACGCACAGTGAAGACGCCTGGTTCATGTATGAGCATGAACACGTGTGAGCCAGAGCTTCAGGTCATGCTCGTTCCAAGAAATTCAGAAATCAAAAGACACGATATTCAGATCTGTTGGTTTGAGCACAAGAAGGAAGTTATTCATCAGTCTGCAGAAATCTTCAAAAACAGTCAGCAGCAGAGCAGAGCTGGTCTGTCCTGTCCCGTCCTGTCCTGGTCTGTTCTCTTTTGTTTTGTTCCGTCCTGTCCTGTCCTGTCCTGTTCTGTTCTGTCCTGTCCTGTCCTGTCCTGTCCTGTCCTGTCCTGTTCTGTCCTGTCCTGTCCTGTCCTGTCCTGTCCTGTCCTGTCCTGTCCTGTCCTGTCCTGGTCTGTTCTCTTCTGTTTTGTTCCGTCCTGTCCTGTCCTGTCCTGTCCTGTCCTGTCCTGTTCTGTTCTGTTCTGTTCTGTCCTGTCCTGTCCTGTTCTGTCCTGGTCTGTTCTGTCCTGTCCTGTCCTGTCCTGTCCTGTCCTGTCCTGTCCTGTCATGGTCTGTTCTGTTCTGTTCTGTTCTGTCCTGTCCTGTCCTGTCCTGGTCTGGTCTGGCCTGTCCTGTCCTGTCCTGTCCTGTCCTGGTCTGTTCTCTTCTGTTTTGTTCCGTCCTGTCCTGTCCTGTCCTGTCCTGTTCTGTTCTGTCCTGTCCTGTCCTGTCCTGTCCTGTCCTGTCCTGTCCTGTCCTGTTCTGTCCTGGTCTGTTCTGTTCTGTTCTGTTCTGTTCTGTTCTGTTCTGTTCTGTCCTGGTCTGTCCTGGTCTGTCCTGTCCTGTCCTGTCCTGTCCTGTCCTGTCCTGTTCTGTTCTGTCCTGTTCTGTCCTGGTCTGGTCTGGCCTGTCCTGTCCTGTCCTGTCCTGTCCTGTCCTGGTCTGTTCTGTTCTGTTCTGTCCTGTCCTGTCCTGGTCTGGTCTGTCCTGTCCTGTCCTGTCCTGTCCTGTCCTGTCCTGGTCTGTTCTGTTCTGTTCTGTCCTGGTCTGTTCTCTTCTGTTTTGTCCTGTCCTGTCCTGTCCTGTTCTGTTCTGTTCTGTTCTGTCCTGTCCTGTCCTGTTCTGTCCTGGTCTGTCCTGTCCTGTCCTGTCCTGTCCTGTCCTGTCCTGTCCTGTCCTGTCCTGGTCTGGTCTGGTCTGGTCTGGCCTGGCCTGTCCTGTCCTGTCCTGTCCTGTCCTGTCCTGTTCTGTCCTGTCCTGGTCTGTTCTGTTCTGTTCTGTCCTGTCCTGGTCTGGTCTGGCCTGTCCTGTCCTGTCCTGTCCTGTCCTGTCCTGTCCTGGTCTGTTCTCTTCTGTTTTGTTCCGTCCTGTCCTGTCCTGTCCTGTCCTGTCCTGTCCTGTTCTGTTCTGTTCTGTTCTGTTCTGTTCTGTTCTGTTCTGTCCTGGTCTGTCCTGGTCTGTCCTGTCCTGTCCTGTCCTGTCCTGTCCTGTCCTGTTCTGTCCTGTCCTGGTCTGTCCTGGTCTGTTCTGTTCTTCAGGGATCAGACTATTTGTTGAACGACAGACAGATTAAAACAGATTACAGTAGATTTAGAAACCCAAACACACCCATCTTCACTTTGATCTAACCTCAGACTCTCTCACACACACACACACACACACACACACACACACACACACACACACACACACACACACACACACACACACACACACACACACACACACACACACACACACACACACACACACACACACACACACACACACACACACACACTGCTCTCAGGTCAGTTGGAGGGCTGATAGCAGCAGTTTATGGTGGTTTGTGAAGGTGAATCATTAGACAGCAGCTCAGGTGTCTGCTGCTGTTTGTTGTTGTTGATATGACTCTAACGTGACAGATCTCTTGTACGTGACGGCATGATGGAACAGAACTAAAGGTAAAATCTGGATTCTTCCATCAGATGAAGGTTGTGTCTTCGCCTTCATGCACGACGATGCTTTTCTTTGCACGAGCTGAAGATTGACATCATCGTTGGTCTTCAGAGGAAGACCACGTCCAAACATTTTACTGAGAAACAGGAAGCAGACATGGAGGCCTCGGACGCGATCAAACCTTCGTAGGAGGCAGAGTGTGTAAATGGTGGTTATAAAACCCTCTGTGATGCTTTGCGGTGGAACAGTCCTTTAACTGGTGACCTTCAGGACTCAGCAGCTGCATGCAGAGCAGACGACTGAACGCCAGCAGGAGCAGAAACAAAGCTCCAGTTTCTGCTTTGGTTCTTGAGGCTCATGTCTGTTTTCATGTGTTTTACCTTCTCTGATATTTTACGACATGTTTTGTTTTCATCTTCAGGAGCACGTTTCTCTTCAGGGGACAGTAAAGTCTTAAGTGGGTTGTAAATAAAATCAGGATTTAGGATTAATGATTCATCAGAGCCCAGGATGAAAGACGGGTTATAAAGCGTGTTATCGCTCAGATTGTGAACTCTGACCAACTGACAGACGGACAGTTTGCTGCTCAGTGATTTATAATCAGCTGATAGCAGCAGAGGCACCAGGCTAAAGTCTCGCTGCTGCCCCCTACAGGCTGCAGTGTCCATCAACGGACTCCAGGAAGTGGAAAAGGTTCCACAGTATCGAAGCCTGTGAGGGAACATGTTCGTCAGGAGCTGGACGGTGGTTGGTTACATGTGGACAGAGCCAGGCTAACTGTCTGTATGCTAAGCTAAGCTAACCGGCGACTGGCTGTAGTTTCATATCTCAGACAAAATGTCAAGTGAACCTGGATGATGTGTTTTCAGGCAGAAACCTGCTGCTGCTCCTGATTCTTCAGCACGACAAACAGCGCAGAGAAAGACCAGAGAACCAACCGAGGAGCCGCTCCCATGACTCTGTGTGTGTGTGTGTGTGTGTGTGTGTGTGTGTGTGTGTGTGTGTGTGTGCGCCCTCATGCTTCACTCTCACCTTGTCATCACTCAGGAGGTTGGTGACAATCAGATGAAGCGATGCTGATTCAGGAGTTTTAAAGCTCTCGTCTCACTTTTCCCACTCAGCAGGTGCACCTGTTAGCTGTTAGTTAAACCTGCACACAACACAAGACGAGACCAGAGCCCCCCTGGGATGTGTGCCCAGCCCCCTCCTGTTCACACTGTACACCCACGACGGACCATCAGCACAGAATTTAGATCCACCAGCAGCTGAAGTCCAACCTGCCAAAGACAACGATGGTTCACGTCTACACCACCATCAGTGCCATCCTCCCAGAACCTGTGCTCAGGACCTGTACCTGTCGGGGTACAGCAGGAAAGTTTGTGGCCCACCCCAGACACAAACTTTCTCAGACCTGGTCCATTAGGACCAAAACTTCACACCACGAGAACAGACAGCAGCTGCCCCGCTCGTCCTCAGCGAGGAGGGAGCAGTCCATGACTCGATGAGTCCTGATTAAACCCAGTGGACACCTCCTGTGCCCCCTGAACATTCACACTGACTTTCATCCAAATCTGATGAAGAGGACACAAGTGGAGGAACTTTGGGTGTGTAAGTATTGAAATGCAGCAGCTCCGGGATGAAGTCAGCGTGTGATTGGTCTCCTTTAAACAGAGTGAGAGGAGCTGGAGTGACGCGATCACCGCCGAGGAGCCCGAAGGCTGCTCGACGTTTGAACTCTGAACCAGAATCAGCAGAGCTAAAAACAGTGGAATGATCCCTAAACCCACAGACAGACAGACAGACGGGCGGACGGACGGGCGGACGGACAGACAGGCAGACAGACAGACGGACAGACAGGCAGGCAGACAGACAGACAGACAGACAGGCAGACAGACAGACAGACGGACGGACGGACAGACAGGCAGACAGACAGACGGACGGACAGACAGGCAGACAGATGGACAGGCAGACAGATGGACAGACAGACAGATGGACAGGCAGGCAGACAGACAGACAGTTACAGACAGACAGTTACAGACAGACAGACAGTTACAGACAGAGAGAGACAGACAGACAGACAGTTACAGACAGACAGACAGACAGACACTTACAGGCATGTGGAGTCTCAGTGGCCTCCTCCTCCTCCTCTTCCTGCAGCTCCTCTCCTCCTCCTCCTCCTCCTCCTCCTCCTCTTCCTCTCTCCTCTCCGCTGTGCTTCTCATCTCCAGTCAGAAAATCCTCTGAGCTCAATTATCAGATTATCTCCAAGTGTCCACAGGAGACCACACCGCCTCTGTAGTACTGCTGTAGTACTGCTGTAGTACTGCTGTAGTACACAGTGACCTGAATAATACTGTGTGTATTTCTAAAGGTGTGTTTTAGTCATAAACATTTCATTTATCAACAGTATTCTTCAGTGGTACTTTGTGGCTTTAATGTGTACTCCACATACTGAGCTGTGTACTGTAGTATCAGGGAGGTGTATGTGTAGTATCAGCGTGGACTTCATGACCTTTGGTACTTTCTTGTATTGCCTGATATCTCCTGTGGCTCCCTGCTGTCTTCCGGTACGTTAAAGAGTTTCCAGACACACTTCTCAACAGGCTGCTGCCTCAGATACTAACTGACGAGTACTCGTACTTCCACATAGAAATACAGACAGTACACAGTCCAGAGGATGAACCACTGACAGCCTCAACGATCGATGCCGGCGGCTCGTCGCTCCTTCCGCCGCTGCTCCGCCCCGCTGATCGGATCCACAGAAGCCGAGCAGCCGCTCCGCCGGCGCGGCCCGGGCGGGTCAGGCTGCCCCCCACCCCCCCGGCGGGTGGTTCGTGGGTGACACGCAGATCTGTGGCGGGAAGCAGGACGCTGAACAGATCCGGTTTGAATCGGAGGACTCTGTCAGGTGGATCCTCGGAAACACAGACCGGCGGAGTGCGGCTCCATGACGGAGCGCAGCGCGCGCACAGCAGCGCGGACACGGTTTACGCACGACGCAGCGCGCGCTCCGGTGTGGAGGAGAGAGAATACAACTGTTACTATGACTACTGCTAATGTCCCTGGACTACTACTATTACTACTACTGACACTGCCAATGTTCCTGTATTTTTACTACAGCGCTCTGCTGATACTTCACAGCCTACACGTACTGTGTACACTGGAAGTACTTTTTTACTGCACTACATGTACTTGACAGCTGGCAGTTTCAGATTTACAGACAAAACAAGTAAAATATGATGGAAAACATATTTCAGTGTTCTGAAATACTGCTTAGACCTGCACGATACTTGTTCTCTCTGTACTTAGAAATACTTCTGTACTTTGACTGCAGTAACATGTCGACAGGCACCACTTTTAGTACTGATACTGTGACTGCTATTAAAACACAAACATTACCAGCTCCTGCCTCCAGAGAGCTTCAGGTGAGTGACGCACAGGTCGTTTGGACAGCAGGTGGCGCTGCTGTACCAACAATGAGCTGCCACTCATGCAAGAGCGTCACTGAGGAGCAGCGGCTGGGTTCAAACCTGTGAGACAAACAGCTCAGACACACCAACATGAATATCAGCGGCTGTACTTTGAAGTAAACAGTACTTTGTGATACTGCGTATAGGTTTAGTTCACAGAAGAAGCTCGTCCTGCTCGTTGATTCCTTACGTCCTGTCTCAGAGCGTGTCCCCTGCAGTGGACAGACAACACGGCCAAATCTGAAACTGACTTCATCGTTTGCCATGTCAAGAAAACCATCTGTGACCACATGAACGTCAACTAAAACACTTCATCATCTTCTTCATTCACCTCATCCTCACTGCTGGACTCCTCTTCATTCTGACGAGCACCTCCTCAGACGTCAGCAGCCTGAAATCAAGACACTGCAAAGAGAAGTGATGTTTGTGATGAAGGCTCTGTCACTGATGGCACATCTGCCATTATGGTGAGTCCACCATCACAGCAAATCACAGCAAATCTACAGCAAATCAGAGCAAATCTACAGCAAATCAGAGCAAATCTACAGCAAATCACAGCAAATCTACAGCAAATCACAGCAAATCAGAGCAAATCTACAGCAAATCACAGCAAATCTACAGCAAATCAGAGCAAATCTACAGCAAATCACAGCAAATCTACAGCAAATCACAGCAAATCTACAGCAAATCACAGCAAATCAGAGCAAATCTACAGCAAAGTCGCCAAGTGCTGCTCATGGGGGAATTGTTGGTTCTCTGTAGATAAAGAGTTTGGTCTGTACCAGCTCTATATGGAAAGTGTCCTGAGACAACTTCTGTTGTGATTTGGCGCTATACAAATAAAACTGAATTGAATTGAATTGAATCACAGCAAATCGCAGCACTGCAGTAGTACAGCAGCAGCCTGCTGAACTCAGGTCAGTTCACTCTGCTCGTCTCACTCACTGGTGATCTCTGGAGCTGCTGTGTGTCTGATGTTCCCTCCACACTGCTGCAGGTGACACAGGTGTGCTGATGGAGGAAGGTGCCATGTTTGATTGGACCACAGGTGTGCTCGTAGGCAGCGCTAAGAGGCTAGGGGAAGCTTAGCTTCCCCAAAATTGTCACAAAAAATAAAATAAGATCATAAAATTAGATTTTTTTATTTTGCATTCAGCACAGCAAAAACGAGTAGAGAATAAAAGGAATCATTCTGCTGCATCTCAGTTCAATGAACATAAGCAATAATATGTGTATCTGCCTATGGGTAAAGCCTCTTTCTTGTCCCATAGCTTCCCCATTCCTCTGCCCTAGCGCCACCTATGGGTGTGCTGATGGTGGAAGGTGCCATGTTTGATTGGACCACAGGTGAGGTCACCTTGCTGAGGAAAGTTTGGGGGTTTATTAAAGGTGTTTGATGTTTCAAAGGTCAGGTCGGTCATTACAGGTACATCTGATCTGACCTGACCTGACCTGACCTGACCTGACCTGATCTGACCTGACCTGACCTGACCTGACCTGACCTGACCTGACCTGATCTGACCTGATCTGACCTGACCTGACCTGACCTGACCTGATCTGACCTGATCTGACCTGACCTGACCTGACCTGACCTGACCTGACCTGATCTGACCTGATCTGACCTGACCTGACCTGATCTGAAGAAACACAGTTGCAGCCTTCAGATTGTGAGATGTTTGTGTTCTATTGTCCAGTGTCCACGTCACGTGACTGTCAGTCTGTGTGTGAGGACAAACAGAAATGGAGGACGTGGTTCCTCTGGGTGGTGACGCAGCGCTGAAGCGTCTTCTTGACGGCGCTGTGTCTTCTGCCTTCAGCTCAGTCAAGTTTACTTTTAATGCAGAAACCAAAAATAACCAAGTGCATTTAAAAAAATCTGAAATGAATAAACTTTATTGAACATTAACACTAACGCTCAGTATGATACAATATTTGTAAAGAACTTAAAACACAGACAGTTACATGGTCGGTAAAAAGACAGAAAATGACAGAAGAACACAAACATTTAGACAAAAGCAACGATTTCTGTCTTTGGATGGACTACGTCCTCCTTCAGACACCAAACGTCCGTCCGACGTCTCCGACCATCAAAGAGTCAAACTGAGTTTTAGGTGTTCGTCGCAGACTTGAAGCTCTGCCCTGACTTTGATCACAGCAGCATCTGCTGGACGTTAGAGGAACTGCAGCTCTGAGGCTGCTGACTGGACCAGATCAGACCAGCTTCATCTCTGGGTGAAGAGGGCTCCCAGCGTGATCCCAGCTGCTCCCAGTACAGCCAGTCCAAACACTGTCCTCAGGGACCAGAAACTGGCCGCAGGTCTTGACTCACCGTACAACTCCACAAAGGCATCCTGGGAAATGAGAGAGACAGAGAGCAGAGACAGGAACTCTTTGTCTTTAACAGTAGACAGATAGAACAAGCCTGTCCTTCAGCTCAGGACGTGACACTGGATGTTGGACTGGATGCTCACTCAGACGTCTCTGTCTTACAGTGTGATCTCAAATAGAAGCCTGTCTCAAATAAAGGCCGGGGCAGAACACTGACCTGAGGTCAGTAAACTGCTGCTTATTTAATATTTAAGAGTCACTGTGTCACGTTCAGCACTTCATCTGTTCACTCACTGCTTCACTAACATTCAATACACCCCCATCACAGCGTGTGTGTTCGTGTGTGTGTGTGTGCTATTTACTATGTGAGAGAGCAGTTGAGTGTTAACGAGGACATTTTGGGTTCTTTCCCTGTGTGTGTGTGTGTGTGTGTGTGTGTGTGTGTGTGTGTGTGTGTGAAGGACGTTTTGGACAGACCTTCATCAAACTGTCCTTTATGACGTCGACAGTCGAATCAACATCTAAAAAACCTACTTACATATGCAGTAAGGCCACAGGTAAGGCCACAGGTAAGGTCACAGGTAAGGCCACACGTGAGGCCACAGGTGAGGCCACAGGTGAGGCCACAGGGAAGGTCACAGGTAAGGTCACAGGTGAGGCCACAGGTAAGGCCACAGGTAAGGCCACAGGTGAGGCCACAGGTAAGGTCACAGGTAAGGTCACAGGTAAGGCCCAGGTGAGGCCACAGGTAAGGCCACAGGTAAGGTCTCAGGTAAGGTCACAGGTAAGGCCACAGGTAAGGTCACAGGTAAGGTCACAGGTAAGGCCACAGGTGAGGCCACAGGTAAGGCCACAGGTAAGGCCACAGGTAAGGCCACAGGTAAGGTCTCAGGTAAGGTCACAGGTGAGGTCACAGGTAAGGCCACAGGTGAGGCCACATTGAAGGTCACAGGTAAGGTCACAGGTGAGGCCACAGGGAAGGTCACAGGTGAGGCCACAGGTGAGGCCACAGGGAAGGTCACAGGTAAGGTCACAGGTGAGGCCACAGGTGAGGCCACAGGTGAGGCCACAGGTAAGGTCACAGGTAAGGTCACAGGTAAGGCCACAGGTAAGGTCACAGGTAAGGTCTCAGGTAAGGTCACAGGTAAGGCCCAGGTGAGGCCACAGGTAAGGCCACAGGTAAGGTCTCAGGTAAGGTCACAGGTAAGGCCACAGGTAAGGTCTCAGGTAAGGTCACAGGTAAGGCCACAGGTGAGGCCACAGGTAAGGCCACAGGTAAGGCCACAGGTAAGGTCTCAGGTAAGGTCACAGGTAAGGTCACAGGTAAGGCCACAGGTGAGGCCACAGGGAAGGTCACAGGTAAGGTCACAGGTGAGGCCACAGGTAAGGCCACAGGTGAGGCCACAGGGAAGGTCACAGGTAAGGTCACAGGTGAGGCCACAGGTGAGGCCACAGGTAAGGTCACAGGTAAGGTCACAGGTAAGGCCACAGGTAAGGCCACAGGTAAGGTCTCAGGTAAGGTCACAGGTAAGGCCACAGGTGAGGCCACAGGTAAGGCCACAGGTAAGGCCACAGGTAAGGCTGGAGACGATGTTGTCATAGACAGCAAGCAGATTCTCACCAGAAGTTTTGAAAGATATTTAGAATTTTCTAAAAATACATCAGTTAGAAAACACCTCATGCACACACACACACACACACACACACACACACACACACACACACACACACACACACACACACACTGCTCTGCCTCTATCTGAACATCTCAGTGGAAAATTTTGTGACTGAATTCTGAGAAAGCAGCTCAGCTCACCACCGCCTGAGTTCACAGAGCTAACTACACACGCACACACACACACACACACACACACACACACACACACACACACACACACACACACACACACACACACACACACACACAGAGCTTCACCTGTGTGTGTGTGTGTGTGTGTGTGTGTGTGTGTGTGTGTGTGTTGTCTTTAGGTGCTTCAGGTATTCAGGTGTTATATGAACTGTTTCTACAGAAACAGTCTGTCAGCTGATCTGAAGCCTGGAGCGGAAACTCAACCACACCGATTACCTGGAAAGATATTTCTAGGTAATACCACACACACACACACACACACACACACACACACACACACACACACACACACACACGTAACCGCATGGACACACACACACACACGCACACACACACACACACACACACACACGTAACCGCATGGACACACACACACACACACACACACACACACACACACACACACACACACGTAACCGCATGGACACACACACACACACACACACACACACACACACACACACACACACACACACACACACACACACACACATCTTATCAGGCAGGAGATTAAGCTGAAGGAAACCACAGCGACAGGAGGGAACAGAAATAGAAAGTGAAAGATTGTCTGTGCTGTGTTCAGGGTCTGTCTCACACACACACACACACACACACACACACACACACACACACACACACACACACACACACACACACACACACACACACACACACACACACACAGCTGACCTGAGGTGTGTGCATCCAGCCCATCCTGGACCAGGTCTGACTGACAGCAGCTGAGAACATGAAGGTCACATGATGCATCGTCTGTCAGCCAATTGGAAAGCAGCCGATGACAACATGAACGTGTCTGTCTGTCTGTATGTCTGTCTGTCTGTCTGTCTGTCTGTCTGTCTGTCTGTGTATCTGTCTGTCTGTCTGTCTGTCTGTCTGTCTGTCTGTCTGTCTGTCTGTCTGTCTTTTATCTGTCTGTGTGTCTTTCTGTCGTCCTCTCCAGGAAGTTTGGAACAAGTTTATCTTTCAAAAGGTTTTTCTAAAATTCTTTTTCTGGGATCATATAATATATGATAATCTGATCTAATCTGATCTGATGGAGAAACAGTTCCATGAGGCCCATCAAGGCCAACAGCTCACAAACATTTGATAAGTCCAATCATCTGTTTGACTCCATCGTTCATCGTCGTTTCCTGTCTTCATCACACACACACACACCAACGACACATGCACACGCACACACACACACACACACACACACACACACACACACACACACACACACACACACACACAGCTTCACTTGAGAAACGTGCTCTGTGTTTGTGTCTCAGTTTCAGTTCATGAAGACAATCTGTCAGATTCTGTCTGTCTGTCTGCGTATCTGTCCGTCATCCTCCAACAGTCACACACACACACACACACACACACACACACACACACACACACACACACACACACACAGTTTCTTTGCAGAGTTTTAGGGATTTTCTGCACTTTGCATATAATTTGCATTTGAACCAAAATACTTTTCTGTGTCTGCAGGGTCACATCTGAAACACACACACACACACACACACACACACACACACACACACACACACACACACACACACACACACACACACACACACAGACTTATGTCACACTGAGCCTCCACATGTTAATCTTATTGATTAGTTCTCATTGATCAGTCGCTCCGATAAACTGAAGTCCTCCAGAAGTGATTCCAGCGGGACACGTTCAGGACGTCCTCCATCAGTGTCCTTCATCCCTGAACTGTGTCACTGACTCCTGGAAGTACTGAAGGACCCCTGGAATCCCTTCAAGGATCTCCAAACCCCCATCAAACACCACAAGAGCCCTCTCAAGCCTCCTGGAAACCCACGAAGAACTTCTGGAACCCTGTCCTGGAAGACCTGCAGGGACCTCAGAAAGCCTTTCAGGCTGACGTGAGCTGACTTACTGGGACTAGAGGACTACTAGAGGAGTTCAAAGAATCAGGGCTTTGACCCCTGGACACTGAGGGAGGACCACAGAAGATCCTTTCAAGGACCCTTGAAGCTCTTTCAAACACTAGAATCTCAGATTATGAGACAATGAGGACAATGAATGAGCAAGGAAAGACGGAAGGAAACAAAGCGGGAAGGAAACAGGGAAAGAAAGGAGACAAGGACAGAAAGAAGGACTGAGAGAAGGGAGGACAGACAGAAGGAAAGGAGGACAGGTAACTGGACAGAAACCTTCAGACTGACGCTGAGGACAGTGGGACTGACGCAGAAAGGAATCATCGTCCTACCCATCCTCCGTTGTCCTCTATCCATCCCCGGAGCGGTGGCGAGTCCAGACTGTCCTCCATCCACGCAGCGATGTCGTCCACCTGCCAGGCCCCGCCCGTTCTGAGCACCTGTGTGCACAGAGCTCCGCCCAGCTCCATCATGGCCACGATCCGTCCCCAGTTCACCCCATCCCTGAACAGCTCGTCCCTGACCGCCGTCAGTCCTCGCCGTCTCGCAGCCGTTCCGCCTTCACACAGCAACAGCGCTGCCGCCTGCGCCGACAGGTCGCCATGGTAACGCCGCTCTAGCTCGTCACCGGCACACCTCAAGACCACCTGGAGCCTGGGCGGGGCCGAGCACAGGTCTACAGGGGACGGCCAATGAATGAGGAGAAGACAGGGGACACCATTAAACCAGGAGAGGACAGCTGAGACATCAGCAGCAGTACTGGTACTTCATTAGTTGCAATAATTCTTGTATAAGCGGTACTTGTACAAGCATTAGTAGTAGTCATACTTGTAGCAGTATTGGTGGAATCAGTAGTAGTGGAACATGTAGTAGTAGTTTTATTTAGAATACTTGTAGCTGGGAGTACTGTTGAAAGCAGTAACACTTGTAGTAGAACTACTAGCATTAGTGGAACTTGTGGTAGTAACTTTACTGTGGTGCTTTACTAGTAGAAGTACTTGTAGTGATTGTAGTAGTGGTGGTGGTACAAGGAGTAGGAGAAGTGCCAGGTCGGCGTGAAGCATCAGCCGTTGCCATGACAACACGGACCTCACCTTGCTCAGTATCTTTGCAAGCGGCTCCTCGGTGTGACGTCACTGTCCGCTCGGAATTCCATGACGCCGCTGACGCGGCCGCGACACCTGCGCGGCGCCAAGTCAGGCCGTGGTTGCGTAGCTTGTAGTGCAGGAAGTCCTCCACGATGTCCCGGATGTTGTAGGCGGCGGCCATCGCCCCCTACAGGCTGCCGGCCGTCACTGCCACACCTACGAACGTCAGAGCCGGTGAACGTCACACATGACTGATCCTCAAAGACGCTCGGATAGGAGCACGGATAGCACCTGATGACGTCATGTGGAAAAGGGTTACAGGTGATATCTGGACACAGTCCACAGGTGAGCCCCGCTAATCTGCTGGATTATGAGGGATTATTCAAAGTTATTCGGTTCAACTGAAAACACTGAAAAAAGTGAAACAAAAGGTTTTTCTGCGGGTCTGGACCTGAAGGTGAAGCTTCAGGTGATCAATCAAAGGCAACGATCGATAAATCCCCCTTCACTGCATCGATCCCCGATGCACTGACGCTGGAGTGAAGCGGCGAGGCTCATCCTGAAGAAGCGTTTCAGCTGTGAGGAAACAGGACGCGGACGAACAGACGGAAGCCGAGGAGCGGAAACAACCCGCTGCTGATCAGCGCAGATCGATAATCCACAGGACGAATCAATCCGAAGCTGAACGGCGGCGAAGACGAGATGGATCAACTCCGAGCGTGTCGCCCTCACTGACAGCGCACGTGCTGCACACGCGCGCGCGCGCACACACACCGGTGGTCACACCCCCTCAGTATGACTGCCGGGATTCCCCTTCAGCGCTGCGCTCCGCACCAAACTCCAGTCACAGAACGACCAGTTTAAGCGTTCACACTGACGATGATGATGATGACGATGATGATGATGACGATGAAGGCTTCTCTTTTCTCTGATGTGGAAATGTTCCGGATCTGTTCGGAACACTTCGGCTCTCATAAGAGAAGCGCGGTCACTTCCTCTTACGTCACACTCATTCATTCTTTCACTGCTGGGTGCGCGCACACGGGAGCGTGCACGTGTGAATGATCAAAGTGTTGTGTTTATTTGCAGTATCATTACAAGTAGAAGCCTGCCTGTCGCCTGGAATTATTATCAATAGTATGTACTAGTAGTAAGACTACTACTACTACTACTAGTAGTAGTAGTAGTAATAGTAGTAGTAGTAGTTGTGCTAGTAGTAGCCGATCCTAGGCTTGTACTGGCAGCAGTGGTATTGTAGTAGTAATGGCAGCAGTTCTTCTCGCAGTATAATTATGATTAGTAGCTGCTGTGTTTGGTAGTACCATTGGTAGTTGAGGTATAAGTATTTCTATAATTAGTAGTAGTATCAGTAGAATTTGTACTAGTGGCCTACATATACTTGGTAATAGTTGTTACAGTTGTAGTACTTAAAGTAGTAGTGCTTGCATTAACAGGAGTACAAGTTGCAGATCAGTATTTGTAGTACTTGAATCAGACATATTATTACCAGTATAAGTAGAATTAGTTTTAGTACTACTTATAGCAGAAATATAATTATAAACTGTAGTAGTGGTAACAGTAGTAGTAGTACTATTTGTATGAAAAGTATTGTTATCAAGTATTATTAAGTACTGTTTGTCAATAAAGTTTGTTTGAATGAAATGACAGCTGCAGCTGTGTGTGTTTGCTGCCACCTGCTGGATTCACTACTCAGTCACAACAACAACAACAACAACAACAACAACAACAACATAAGATCAGAATACTGCACATGCTGAGCTGACGGAGTACCTGAGGTACATTTTCCAGGTAATGTTTACTTCTTTCACTTCCGTTTTTTTACTGGAATGTTCCATTTCTCCAAACCCTGAAGACAAATGTGCCTTCAAACAGCAAGTACACACAAGTACTCACATACTCCACACAGTACTACAATCACACCTGCACATGCTCCTCCTCCTCCTCTCTGTGGCTCATTGTTCCAGAGCAGGTGCGCTGACCTGTGGGCCCTTACTGGATGGATCCTGACGTTCTGATTGGTCAGTGAGCGTTGTCTCAATGGACCCGCGGAGGGACGATGCGTTCAGGGTTCAGTCTAAAATCTGAGAAACTCTCAGCTTCTTCATCGAACACAGGAAGTGAACCGTGAGACACAGACGTGACAGACCGTAAACACACCAACCGACAGCTGCACCGACACATGAACGTGTTGTTGTTGCAGAGCTCGCCAGCAGGCGGCGGAGGTGAGCTGTGTTTTCACGGTGCAGCTGACGCCACGTGAACGCAGCATAGAAAGACACACACACACACACACACACACACACACACACACACACACACACACCTCCGGTTACCGGGGCCGTGTCAGATGTGTTTCTATTTTCTCCATCTTTCCCTCCGACCCGGAACTACTGACAGAGGACGAACCATCACAGACTCTCTTTCCGTCGCACGCAGCAGACTCCGCCTCGCGCTCTCCGCTCTGCGCCGAACGGTCACAACAACCGACCGCCGACCACCGTCCGCTCTGCGGACCAGACCGAGCCGGACCACAACATGTCCCTGCAGCTCCCCCCGTGCGTGATAGACTGCGGGACCGGGTAAGCTCGCGAGCACAAACACACACACACATACACACACACACATACACACACACACACACACACACACACACACACACACACACACACACTCGCGCATGGATGCACACACTGTAATGACTGTGACGTCATATGCAGCGAGATGTTAGTGCGTTTGTGAACATCATCGTGTAGAGCTGTGCGTGAGTGCGCGCGCGTCTGTGTGTATCAGTGTGTGTGCGCGCACGCGTGTTTGTTGCATTGCATTAAAGGAGCAGTTCACACAAAATCACAATGGAAAAAATTAACATCAACAACAGCGAACAGTGATACTGATCAACAGTATATGTAGTTTGTAGTTCACCTGTAAAGTTTCAGAGGTCTTCAGGTGTTGAACCAGCGTGAAAACATGAGTAATGAATCAATGAAAGCCCATCTGTCACTGCGTGTTACTGTGTGTTACTGTGTGTTACTGTCTCTTACTGTGTGTTACTGTGTGTTGTTGTCTGTTTCTGTTACTGAGTGTTACCGTGTGTTACTGTGTGTTACTGAGTGTTACTGTGTGTTACTGTCTCTTACTGTGTGTTACTGTGTGTTGTTGTCTGTTTCTGTTACTGTGTGTTACTGAGTGTTACTGTGTGTTACTGTCTCTTGCTGTGTGTTACTGTGTGTTGTCGTCTGTTTCTGTTACTGTGTGTTACTGAGTGTTACTGTGTGTTACTGTGTGTTACTGTCTCTTACTGTGTGTTACTGTGTGTTGTTGTCTGTTTCTGTTACTGTGTGTTACTGAGTGTTGCTGTCTGTTACTGTGTGTTACTGTCTGTTTCTGTGTGTTACTGTGTGTTGCTGTCTGCTACTGTGTGTTACTGTGTGTCACTGTCTGTTACTGTGTGTTACTGTGTGTTGCTGTCTGTTTCTGTTACTGTGTGTTACTGTGTGTTGCTGTCTGCTACTGTGTGTTACTGTGTGTTACTGTCTGTTACTGTGTGTTGCTGTCTGTTTCTGTTACTGTGTGTTACTGAGTGTTGCTGTCTGTTACTGTGTGTTACTGTGTGTTACTGAGTGTTATTGTCTGTTACTGTGTGTTGCTGTCTGTTTCTCTGACTGTGTGTTACTGAGTGTTGCTGTCTGTTACTGTGTGTTACTGTCTGTTACTGTGTGTTGCTGTCTGTTTCTGTTACCGTCTGTTACAGTGTTATTGTCTGTTACTGTGTGTTACCGTCTGTTACTGTGTGTTATTGTGTGTTACTGTCTGTTACTACTTGTTACTGTCTGTTACTGTGTGTTACTGCGTGTTACTGTCTGTTACTGAGTGTTACTGTCTGTTACTGCGCGTTACTGTCTGTTATTACGTGTTACTGTTTGTTACTGTGTGTTACTGCGTGTTACTGTCTGTTACTGCCTGTTACTGCGTGTTACTGTGTGTTACTGTCTGTTACTGTGTGTTTCTGTCTGTTACTATGTGTTACTGCGTGTTACTGTCTGTTACTGCGTGTTACTGTGTGTTACTGTCTGTTACTACATGTTACTGTCTGTTACTGTCTGTTACTGTGTGTTACTGAGTGTTACTGTCTGTTACTGTCTGTTACTGCATGTTACTGTCTGTTACTGTCTTTTACTGAGTGTTACTCTCTGTTACTGCGTGTTACTGTCTGTTACTGAGTGTTACTTTGTGTTACTGCGTGTTACTGTGTGTTACTGTCTTTTACTGTCTGTTACTGTGTGTTACTGTGTGTTTCTGTCTGTTACTGAGTGTTACTGAGTGTTACACTCTGTTACTATGCGTTACTGTCTGTTACTGCATGTTAATGTCTGTCACTGCGTGTTTCCGTCTGTTGCTCTGCCTGTTAATGTACTCAGAAACACTTCACAGCTGCGTTACAGTCAGTTTATCTCCAGCTGAAGTGAGTATTTGTGTGTACTTTTGTGTGTACTTCAGGCTCACTGAGATGAATTCAAACGACGTTCGACTCACACACATGCTGTCCTCTCTCAGAGTCATCAGGTGTCCCATTGTCGTCCGTGTGTTTGATGGACAGCATCAGGAGCTGATCTGTGATCAGCGTGCGGTCTATTCTGGTCTGAATGTCTGAATGTAGGACAGCTGCAGGAATTAGAGCAGGAGCTGCAGCCTGCAGAAACACAGACGCTAAAGTCCTCAGTTATCAGCACAAGACTCATCCTACAGGGACACTTTGGAGACAAAGAGGACGCATCTGGAGGAAGACAGGGATGAAATGACAGCCCAGCCCCCTGCCCATGTATAGAAGCTCCACAGATCAGAGCATCAGAGGGAGTTTTTGAACAGTGTGAACACATTGTCGTTCTCGTCATTTCGTGCTCTGGTCTACTGAGCTGCCGCCATATTTGCTGCCCTGCGGGTTTCCTCAGGTTAGCATGTGTGTGTCTGCAGGTACAGGTGAGATGAAGCTGTGAGTCTGAAGGTTCATCCTGCAGGACCTCACATGTATTTTATCAGCATCGTGCTGCTCTGCCGTCTGAGTGCTCTGTAGTGGAACCCGCTGGACTGACGGCCCTCTGACTCAGAGGTCCCTGTAATGAGCTGTACCCTCCGCGGTGCTGGACCTGGATCTAGACCTGTTCTTCACTGTCTCTGTCTCTGCCTCTGCCTGCAGGTACACAAAGATCGGCTATGCTGGGAACACAGAGCCGCAGTTCATCATGCCATCCTGTAAGCATCTCTGAACATCTGCACACTCTGCACACTCTGAACATCTGCACCGTCACTCTGGAACAATGACTGTAGAAGCAGAAAAGGCAGAAACCAAAGCCTGTTTTCATCAGAGTGAGCTGTGTTCACTCACTTAAACACAATTGGCTGAAAGGCTCATTCAGCTCCTGTGCTTTGACACACCTTGACGGAGCAGACTAAACCATCTGCAGCTCTTAGAGGGGGGTGGGCTTCCAGCAGGTTCCAACATGAGCATGGTGTGTGTGTGTGTGTGTGTGTGTGTGTGTGTGTGTGTGTGTGTGTGTGTGTGTGTGTGTGTGTGTGTGTGTGTGTGTGTGTGTGTGTGTGTGTGTGTGTGTGAATCTGGATCAGGTGTCGCCATTAAGGAGTCGGCCAGCGTGGGAGAGCAGGCTCAGAGGAGGCTCGTACGAGGAGTGGACGACCTGGACTTCTACATCGGAGATGAAGCCATAGACAAACCCAACTATGCAACCAAGGTAGGAGGAGAGGAGGAGGAGCAGAGGAGGAAGAGTAGAGGAGTACAAAGAAGGAGGAGGAGGAGAGGAGGAAGAGGAGAGGAAGGGAGGAGGAGACAGACAGAATGAAAGATGGCGTCATGGTGACGTTTTTCTGGCTGTGTGTTTGTTCTTCATTGGACGTCAGAATGAGCACCTGAGGACACCTGAGGACCAGGACAGGAAGTTAAATATGCTTTACGTTTCACGCAGTTAGCCGATCACAAGTGGCGCAGGTGGAGTCGCAGGCTCTTGGGTGTGTGTGTGTTGTGTTTAGTCACTGTGTGAGCTGTGGTCTCCTGTCTGTGTGTGTGTGTGTGCGTGTGTGTGTGTGTGTGTGTTTGTGTGTGTGTGTGTGTGTGTGTGTGTGTGCAGTGGCCCATCCGTCACGGCATGGTGGAGGACTGGGACCTGATGGAGAAGTTCATGGAGCAGATCATCTTCAAATACCTACGAGCTGAGCCTGAAGACCACAGCTTCCTCATGGTGGGTCTCCACCTGATGCTCACAACAGGCAGCCAATGAGAGAGCAGGGTTCTCTGTCCTGTGTTGTAATGTGTGTGTGTGTGTGTGTGTGTGTGTGTGTGTGTGTGTGCGTGCGCGCAGACAGAGCCTCCTCTCAACACTCCAGAGAACAGAGAGTACCTGGCAGAGATCATGTTCGAGACCTTCAACATACCTGGACTCTACATCGCGGTGCAGGTGAGACACATGGACAGACAGGCAGACAAGTGAGACACACAGACAGGTGAGACACACAGGTGGTGCAATGAAATAAAGTGTCTCCCTCCGTCAGGCTGTGCTGGCATTGGCAGCGTCCTGGACGTCTCGGCAGGTCGGACAAAGAACTCTGACAGGCATCGTCATCGACAGCGGAGACGGAGTCACACACGTCATCCCTGTGGTGAGACACACACACACACACACACACACACACGATACTTTAAACATGCTGGCTGCTGTTTCGAGCCTCAGTGCTCACTGATTGGTCGGTGTGGCTGTTTGTCTCAGGCTGAGGGCTACGTGATTGGCAGTTGTATAAAGCACATCCCCATCGCGGGGCGGGACATCACCTTCTTCATCCAACAGCTGCTCAGAGACAGAGAGGTGGGGATTCCTCCAGAGCAGTCGCTGGAGACCGCCAAGGCCGTCAAGGTACTGAACTCCTCCTCCTCTACTCCTCCTCTACTGCTCCTCCTCTATACATATACTCTTCTTCTTGTCCTCTACTGCTCCTCTTCTTCCCGTGTTACTCCTCTACTCTCCATCCCACACTACTCCTCAACGCTACCCTTCTACTCCTCCTCGTCTTGTCCTCCTCCCCTCCTCCTCCTTATTCCTGTGTGTGTGTTTCTGTGTGTAGGAGCGTTACTGTTACATCTGCCCGGACATCGTCAAAGAGTTCACTAAGTACGACTCGGACCCGGGGAAATGGATCAAACAGTACCGCGGGGTCAACGCCGTCAGTAAGACCGCCTTCCACATCGACGTGGGCTACGAGCGCTTCCTGGGCCCGGAGATCTTCTTCCACCCCGAGGTAACGGCACTCCGCCATTCGGCCTCTTTAGCTCCCTCTTTGGGCTCCACAGCACGTCTCCCGTCCGGTTTGGCCTCAGAGTTTCCAGCGGCGTCTGTTTTCATCTGAGATTCAGGTGGACGTTGTGTTGTCTTCAGCTGCCGCCGACCATCGAGGAGGAACCTGCGACTCCTGATCCAATGACCAGTGTAGCTGGATGAAGCAGCAGCTGCTTCATAAACTGGTCCTAGGTCAGCTGTCTGGCCTTACATGACCTTTCAGGTCTTTGTGTTGTTGCTGTTGTCTTTTTAAGTCCTGGTTTTTGGAGCGTTGAGCTCCTTCATCATGTAAGTGTGAAATATCAGCTGTCAATCAATCAATAATGATCAATTCAAATATCAGCTCTGTGGAATGGAAATGTGTGTTTTCCAGTTCGCTAACCCAGACTTCATGCAGCCGATCTCTGACGTCGTGGACGAGGTCATTCAGAGCTGTCCAATCGATGTGAGGAGGCCGCTCTACAAGGTAACTCACCTGAGTACACCAGAGTATACCTGAGTACACCAAAGTACACCAGAGTATACCTGAGTACACCTGAGTACACCAGAGTATACCTGAGTACACCTGAGTACAGCAGAGTATACCTGAGTACACCAGAGTATACCTGAGTACACCTGAGTACAGCAGAGTACACCTGGTTACACCTGAGTACACCAGAGTACACCAGAGTATACCTGAGCACACCAGAGTATACCTGAGTACACCAGAGTACACCTGAGTATACCTGAGTACACCAGAGTACACCAGAGTATACCTGAGTACACCAGAGTATACCTGAGTACACCAGAGTACACCTGAGTATACCTGAGTACACCAGAGTACACCAGAGTATACCTGAGTACACCAGAGTACACCTGAGTATACCTGAGTACACCAGAGTATACCTGAGTACACCAGAGTACACCTGAGTATACCTGAGTACACCAGAGTATACCTGAGTACACCAGAGTACACCTGAGCATGAGTCATGAAAAGAAAACACAGATTTCAGATTTTGTTAATTGAAAGTTGGTGTTTGTGTGTGTGTGTGTGTGTGTGTGTGTGTGCGTGTGTGTGCGTGTGTGTGTATGTGTGCGCGTGTGTGTGTGCGCACGTGTGTGTGCGTGTGTGTGCGCGTGTGTGTGCGCGTGTGTGTGCGCGTGTGTGTGCGCGTGTGTGTGCGTGTGTGTGTGCGCGTGTGTGTGCGCGTGTGTGTGCGTGTGTGTGTGTGTGTGTGTGTGCGCGTGTGTGTGCGCGTGTGTGTGCGCGTGTGTGTGCGTGTGTGCGTCAGAACATCGTGCTCTCTGGAGGATCCACCATGTTCAGAGATTTTGGCCGGCGGCTGCAGAGAGACCTGAAGAGAGTCGTGGACGCTCGACTGAAACTGAGTGAAGAACTCAGTGGAGGACGGATAAAGGTCAGACAGACAGACAGACACAGAGAAACGGACAGAGAGACAGGGAGACAGACAGACGGAGAGAGACAGAGACAGACAGAGAGAGAGAGACAGACAGACAGAGAGAGACAGCGAGAGAGGCAGACAGAGACAGACAGACAGACAGACAGACAGACAGAGACAGACAGAGAGACAGGGAGAGAAACAGAAAAACAGACAGAGAGACAGGGAGACATAGCGAGAGAGACAGACAGACACACAGACAGAGGGACAGACAGACAGAGAGACATTTGACTGATTTTCTTTGCTTGCAGCCGAAGCCGATGGAGGTCCAGGTCGTCTCTCATCACATGCAGCGCTACGCCGTTTGGTTTGGAGGCTCCATGCTGGCGTCCACGGTAACCACACACACATTTATACTTGTATACACGAGAGGACATGAGAGGACATGAGAGGACCCTGATCCTGATCTGAACCCAAACCTGGTTCTGACCTGAACCAGGAAACCAAAATGTCCTCCCTTTATAAAAATGTCCTCACTTCATCAAAATGTCCTCACTCTTTCAGGTCTAAAAGTCAAATCAGCACAGTCCTCACAAAGATGGACAGTTTGTTTGTTTGTTTGTTGTTTGTGTTTGCAGCCGGAGTTTCTTCAGGTGTGTCACTCTAAGAAGGACTACGATGAGATCGGCCCCAGCATCTGTCGACACAACCCCGTCTTCGGCATCATGTCCTGATGACGCTGGCAGCTACAGACGGCTAGCCTGTTAGCCTATCGTGTTGTTAGCCTGTTGACCTTTCAGCCTGCTGTCCACTAGATAGCCAGCCAGCTAGCCCATTAGCCTGTGGGCTTAGCAGCTTGCTGACCTGTTTACCTGCTATCTGCTAGCCACCAGCCACTTAGCCAACAGCCCATTAATCTCTTGCCCCTTTCAGTTTTTAGCCCACTACGCTACTAGACTGTTAGCAGGCCAGCTCAGTCTCATCAGGCACATGGAGGTCTGGAGAAGCTGAAGCACAAAACTTAGACTTTGACTTTGATGTCTCTCACCCAAAAAGCCACCAGATAAGTTTTTTCCATCTGACATTTAAAGGCTTCGTGAAGACTTCTCCAGACCTCGAGATGAGATGTAGCTAGCTGACAGTCTGCTAGCTGCTAGTCTGTTAGCCATCCTCCAAAACGTAGCACTGCTGAGCTGTCGGCCTGTCTGAACGTCTTGTTTCTGAGCTGGATGAACGATGAGGACTGAAAGGTGTGTTTGACGATTCAAAGCCAAGGACCAGATCCTGCTTCTTCCTTCGGTGTTTCAGCGACCGTCTCTTTCCTCGTGTTTCCTACGCTGCGACAGTCACTTCATCTTCGTTATGTGTGTGAATAAATGGACAGAGCTGCTGTCAAGTCAGTCCGCAGCATGTTAGCGTGTTAGCTGTTGTCATGACTGAGTGAGATTTCATACAGCTACAAGCTAAATCAGTTTAATCTCATGAAGACTAAAAGCACGAATCGTTCCCGTGGAATCGATATTATTGACACCTGAGTCTCAGTGATGTCCGTTGTCTCTACACTTTGGTGAAAGGGACGAGGATGAGCAATGTCTCTGACAGCGATGGCTGTTTGTCATTCAGATGAATGTGTCCGTCCAGCTCGTCCTCACCAGAAAGACAACCATTTAGCTTGTCTGTGCCAACGCTTTATTATGACCCATATTCACGTTTATCGCGAGGTGGCGCCCCCTAATGGCTGTAGTAATTATGACAGGAGCAAAGGAGGAGGTCAGGTGACATAGCATAAAGAGACAGGAAGTCCACATACGGAGGACAGTGGGATGGATGGCTGGATCAAATCAACACAGACTGCTAACCGAAAGTTAGCATTGACGTATTTTAACTGACGTAACATTACGTCACTTTTAGCTTTATTGGCTGTATTTTTGTTACTTTAGATACGATCAATCGATCGATCAATCAATCAATCAATCAATCAATCAATCAATCAATCAATCAGATCCATAAGAGCATCACCTCAGAGGTCACGCAGCATCACGAGTTAAAGCTGAACAGCACAAACTCCAGAAAGGAAAAGGCACAAACATGAAGTTTTCACTTCCTGTCAAACTCTGGGCAGCAGAGCTTCGATTGGCCGTCTCCACTGAAGGACATCAGAGTGTTTTCCTGCTGTGTGACGTTCAGGTTGGCAGTGAGCTGAGAGCCGCAGGTGCTTTCATGACATGTTCGGATTTATTTCTGTTGTTTCGCTCATAAAGACTCACTGAGCTGCAGGAAAAATGCTCCTCTTCAAACATGATGTGACCCTGACTGACGAGCTGTCAACAGCTGTGTGTGTGTGTGTGTGTGTGTGTGTGTGTGTGTGTGTGTGTGTGTGTGTGTGTGGTGTTTCAGTGTTTTACAGCCTGTATCATAAACTGCTGCATTCAGAGTGTTTATATTTGTAAGACCACAGAGGAGAACTAACAGATCAATATATTATATAGACACATAGATTCATATATACTTCATGCTGAATGCTCAGAGCGCGCTGAGGCAGCTAACTGCTCCAGGATCAGGTCAAAACCACAAGTGACACCGTCAGCTGGCCGTGGTGCGTTCAGGTACAGTCGTGTGAAGACAAAAGGCTGGAGATGTTCTGTCGTCATTAGAAGTTAGTGACTAGATGTTCTCAGCAGCTGGCGGCGTAATCTGCTGAACGGCCAATCAGGAGCAGCGGTGTGACGGATCACTACAGGCTGGTGTCGTGTGGGATCAGGCTGATAGCTGATTGGCTCCCTGCAGGTTTAGGACTCCACTCAGAGCTCTGGACAGGCCTGATTTGACCACGCACATGTGATTCAGGGCTGCTGACCTGCGACATGTGACACAGCTCCACCAGGTGCTCCCTTCACACCTGCTGCTCATACCAGCTGTGCAGGTGTGTGCTGTGTGTGTGACAAATGTGTTGATTATCTCACGTGAACAGCTGACCGTGTTCACAGGTGAGCTTGTGGTTTGGACCTGAGCTGAGTGTGTAAGAGACATCCCAGACGTTTGGTTGGTCTGCTGACGTCCACACAGCTGCAGTGAAATCATGTTTCAGACTGAGTGAATGTTAATGATCTGTGGTTTGATACTGAGCTGCTGTCAATAAACACTCACCTGCAACACCTTCCGTCTCTGCTCTGACAGTAATGATGGGTCGTGGTGGAAATGAACAGGAACATAAAAACACAGTCATTTCATTTCAAAGTAAAAGCACAGAGCTGACTCTGGAGGAGGATTTCATTTCAGATTAAAAGATGAATCATGACAGCTTCAATCATCAGACTGATGACTGGAGTTCACACCTGAGGCAGGTGAGACCCAGACAGTGCTTTAAAGGTGATGGTTCGTCCTGCTTTACAGGTGTCACACAAGCACTGTTTCTGCAGAGAGGACGTCCAGTTCTGTCTGTGTGGACAGACACATGGACACTGTGTGATGCTTGTGTCATAAAGGGGGAAAACAACTGAACCTCTGTTACATGGATGGATTATTGTTATTGTTATTATTACGGAAAAAAACTACTCTGATATGATGACATCAAAAAAGACAATGAAGAAGAAGAAGAAGAAGTAACACGAAGCAGAGGACGCAGAAGAGGAAGATGGCGTCCTGCCTCCTCCGGGCCGCTGGGGGCAGCAGCGCGGCAGCAGCGCCTCGTACCGCTGTGATGAAGAGTCAGAGGGCTTCCAGTCAACAGAAAAAACTCTGAAAACTTTATTTTTGTTGCCTCTCAAACAGACTTCTCGAAAACGTTTAAAACGCTCAACATGTCGCCAGAACAGACCGTTTATTACTGACGTTTGTTTCCGCCTCTGAAAAGCGGGAAAATTCGCCTATCGCGATGCTTTCGGTGAGTCTGTCTTCGGTAACGTTTCTGTCATGTTTATAGTAAGTTACAGATATTAAGACTTTCGGTAACCGTCAAAAAAACGCTCATCTGTCGGAGTTAGCATGTAGCAGCTAGCAGCTAGCTGCAGTTAGCTCGTGAAGCTCGCAGGAGTCTGATGAAAGAAAAGATGAAGCTTCAGAACCAGAATCAGCTTTACTGACCGGGTGTGTGTTCACACACCAGCACATCCAGAGAGAAAGAGCGTTTCTGCTGACAGCGATGATGATGATGATGATGATGATGATGAAATCAAACTCTATCTGAAAAGAAAAGAAAAAATGGACAAAAAACAGATACAAATGAAAGCAGAGTAAGATTGAAATGAGGATGAAAATAGAAATAAAGACAATGCATAAAAGGTCATGGAAGACAGTGAAATACAACACTTTAAAAGAAGTGCTTCAGCGTGAGACAACGTCCTACAGTCAGGAGGACAAACGGAGGAGTCAGCGCTCATTAACCAACACTACTAGCTCTGAGTCAGCTGGAACACCTGAGGGCTTTGGACAGGTTCTGTCAATGAAAGGACACCTGAGCTTGAAGGACTGGGGGACATCGCAGTCATTCATCCTGTCTGCTGTCTGTCCCTGAAGCTTCACGTCTTAGTTTAGAAATGAGGAACATGTCACCGATCTTTGTCTCAGGTGAGGCGCTCCGTCTCTAGTTCATAGGACCAGACTCAATGTGGTGTCCTGGTCCTTGTGATGTCCCTCTGCAGGCTGTCCAGATGATCCAGGAGAGCGAGGGGACAGTCGGGGTGAGGAGGAGGGAGGTGGGCTGTCAGAGCGACTCAGCAGAGAGGAGAGACGCTGCTGTCCAGGTGGACCTGCTGACTCAGCAGCTCAGCTGGAGACACTATCCAGGTGAGACAAGGCCCGACACTGGACGTAGAGTCCTTTCCACAGCTGGAGTCTGTCTTCACCGGTCTGTCCCAGGGATTCAGACAGAGCAGCTGAGAGGTAACAAGATGTGTCCTATTCTGACTGATTTTCTCCGTGTGTCCTCTGAGACGAACGTCCTCCATGTAAAACAGGAGGAAGCTGATGCTTCAGTTCAGACTGTGTTGATCACGTTCACGGAACGAGCTGCAGGAGCGACGGCGTTCAGACGAAAAGTTCACGATTGAAGAAGAAGAAGTGTTTCCACATGAAGCCTGTCTGACATCCTGTCTGTCTGTCTGTCTGTCTGTCTGTCTGTCTGTCTGTCTGTCTCTGTCTCTGTCTCCCTGTCTGTGTGTGTGTTCAGGTGTGCTGTGGGAGTGTGTTTCTGTCAGAGCAGATGAAGCGGGGGGGGGCGCTCTGCTGCAGCACTGCAGCTCACAGGAGACACACACGCTGAACACAGAACAGCACACACACGCCAGCCCCCCCCCCTATCTGCTCTGCTCCCCCCTCAGACACACACTGCTGCCCACAATGCCTCTGTTCAGACCACCTGCACCTCCGGCTCCTCTGCAGTCCAAAGAGCTCCAATGGACCACCTGGTTACCCAGCATGCCTCAGTGTGAGCCGCGCCACCTGCTGCCTCGTGCAGACGTTGCAGCACCTCCTCCTGGACTCATCGCTCCTCTGAGCCCCCGGCTGGCTGAGGAGGAGGAGGAGGAGGAGGAGGAGGAGGAGGAGGAGGAGGAGGAGGAGGAGGAAGGCTCTTTACAACATGAGAACAGTGAGTGTTAGAGTTTATTTAGGTTGTAAATAGAGTTTAGAGACAAGCAGACAAACAATCTTTATCGTTTATGATTCAGTGTTTCCTGTCAGGTGACCGACACTCAGCTGATGTCACAGCGTGATCGATCAATCAGAAGCTTCGCAGTGGTCTCATGACCTGATGCTGATAATGCAGATCGTTAGATTCATGGTTTCCTGTCCTCTGTTGACTCTTCCTCCAGATGAGAGTCTCTGGTCTGAGCGACAGTCCGCAGTCACAGCAAAGAAGAAGAAGAAGAGGAAGAGGAGGACGGCTGAGTGGAGCTACGGCGGCGATCACAGCTGCAACACGTGGGGTGAAACGTCCCGGCCGGCCAAACTGACGAATCACATAGCAGGAGGAGTTCAGCCCAATGAGACGACACCCAGCAGCACTGCCCGCCGGCACAGCGAGATGAGCGATGGCGAGAGGTGTCGCCCCAACCGCCGTCAGGACGCCATCCAATCAGAAGACAGGAGCTCCATCCAGACAGTCAGAGAGGAAACCAGACGACCTGCTGCACGAATCCAACACATCCGAGCTGATGGAGGACAACACAAAACGATGGTGAAGGAGGAGGAGGAGGAGGAGAGGGAGAAGCAGCTGTTGGGGGAGGAGGGAGGACCAAAGAGGAGGTGTACTGAAGAGCAGAGGAAAGATGAGTTGATGGTAAAGGAGGCAGCTGAGGTGGGGGGCAGGCCGAGGAGGATGACAGTCGGACCACCAATCAGATACCTGGTTGAGTTGGAGGAGTGGTCACATGGCCTGTCTGCAGCCAACCACAGCAAAGCTAGGGAAGCAAAGGTAAAAAGGAAGCTAGGGAGGCCGAGCAGGGAGCACGGAGAGGAGGAGGAGGAGGAGGAGGAGGAGGAGGAGGAGGAGGAACAGGAGAGGAGAAGAGGGGTGGAGCTAACCAAGAGGACAGACAGCAGCAGGAAGGAGTCCTCAGAGGATGAAGGAGTGGACGCAGGGTGGCAGCTCTGTCAGGTTAGTCCTCATTCAATATCAAAGCTTTCCAACATGATTTTCAAAATAAAACTGCTGCTAACTGCTAACGGAGCTGCTAACAGCTGATCGAGCAGGCCGGCAGGGGCAGGTTCCACCTTTCCTAACCTGCAGTTTGAACACAGCATGAGTCAAACACACGAGCCAAAGCTCTGTGTTCCTGCTTTACTGGGAACGAGGAGCAGATCAGGTGAGAGTTCCCAGGAAGTGCTGGTACTCCTAACTTTAACCCAGATATCACCTGAGATAATAACCCTCCTGTCTGTGTCTCCGTCTGTCGTCAGGTGTGTGGTCTAACCTTCGCCTGTCGGTCGTCTCTGCGCCTCCACCTGTCGGGGCACAGAGCCGGACGCCGGCTCAGCTGCATCAACAGCCTGCGTCTGTGCCGCCGCCGCCATCATCACCATCGCCACGGCGCCCGAGCTGCTGACCACAAGCAGCACGAAGAGGGCAACGGCAGCAACGATGGAGAGCAAAAGGAGACGCAAGAGAGGAGTAAAGAGGATGAGAAGAAGACCCTCCTCCCAGCTTCCACCAGGGCTCCTGATTGGTCCAGACACAGAAGGCGTGTATGCAGAAATCCTTGGTGGTGGGTCGACTACCGAACCACGATGAAGAAGAGGCTGGACGCTGACAGGTGGAGGAGACGGCAGGAGAGTGATGAAGGGAGGGGGAGGAGGACAAAGAGGTGTAGAGAAGAGGAGGAGGAGGAAATGGAAGCTGTCTTTCTGAAGGAGGACAAAGGAGGAGAGGAAGGAGACAGGAGAAGAAGAAGAGATGAAGGAGAAGAGAAGGAAGAGGAGAAGAAGGAGGAAAAGGAGGAGGAGGAGCAGCCTCAGAGACCGAGGAGAAAGACGGTCGGCCCACCAATCAGATACCTCCTGGAGTCAGAGGAGCCGTCATATGGTCTGTTAACAGCCAATCAGGACGGAGCAAAGGGATTCAAACAGGGGAGAAAACCACAGAAGAAGAGCAAAGCCAGGGGCGGGGCTTCAGGTGACACAGCAGTGATTGACAGGCCTGAGGACACAGAGCACACAGACAGGCAGACAGGTCAGACAGGCACAGAGAGGCAGACAGGTCACATGATCACAGAGAGACAGACAGGTCAGACAGTCACAGAGAGACAGACAGGTCACATGATCACAGAGAGACAGACAGGTCAGACAGGCACAGAGAGACAGACAGGTCACATGATCACAGAGAGACAGACAGGTCAGACAGTCACAGAGAGACAGACAGGTCAGACAGTCACAGAGAGACAGACAGGTCACATGATCAGAGAGAGACAGACAGGTCAGACAGGCACAGAGAGACAGACAGGTCACATGATCACAGAGAGACAGACAGGTCACATGATCACAGAGAGACAGACAGGTCAGACAGGCACAGAGAGACAGACAGGTCAGACAGTCACAGAGAGACAGACAGGTCACATGATCACAGAGAGACAGACAGGTCAGACAGGCACAGAGAGACAGACAGGTCACATGATCACAGAGAGACAGACAGGTCAGACAGGCACAGAGAGACAGACAGGTCACATGATCACAGAGAGAGAGAAGACCCTCCTCCCAGCTTCCACCAGGGCTCCTGATTGGTCCAGACACAGAAGGCGTGTATGCAGAAATCCTTGGTGGTGGGTCGACTACCGAACCACGATGAAGAAGAGGCTGGACGCTGACAGGTGGAGGAGACGGCAGGAGAGTGATGAAGGGAGGGGGAGGAGGACAAAGAGGTGTAGAGAAGAGGAGGAGGAGGAAATGGAAGCTGTCTGTCTGAAGGAGGACAAAGGAGGAGAGGAAGGAGACAGGAGAAGAAGAAGAGATGAAGGAGAAGAGAAGGAAGAGGAGAAGAAGGAGGAAAAGGAGGAGGAGGAGCAGCCTCAGAGACCGAGGAGAAAGACGGTCGGCCCACCAATCAGATACCTCCTGGAGTCGGAGGAGCCGTCATATGGACCGTTAACAGCCAATCAGGACGGAGCAAAGGGATTCAAACAGGGGAGAAAACCACAGAAGAAGAGCAAAGCCAGGGGCGGGGCTTCAGGTGACACAGCAGTGATTGACAGGCCTGAGGACACAGAGCACACAGACAGGCAGACAGGTCAGACAGGCACAGAGAGGCAGACAGGTCACATGATCACAGAGAGACAGACAGGTCAGACAGTCACAGAGAGACAGACAGGTCACATGATCACAGAGAGACAGACAGGTCAGACATGCACAGAGAGACAGACAGGTCACATGATCACAGAGAGACAGACAGGTCAGACAGGCACAGAGAGACAGACAGGTCACATGATCACAGAGAGACAGACAGGTCACATGATCACAGAGAGACAGACAGGTCAGACAGTCACAGAGAGACAGACAGGTCACATGATCACAGAGAGACAGACAGGTCAGACAGGCACAGAGAGACAGACAGGTCAGACAGTCACAGAGAGACAGACAGGTCACATGATCACAGAGAGACAGACAGGTCAGACAGTCACAGAGAGACAGACAGGTCAGACAGTCACAGAGAGACAGACAGGTCACATGATCAGAGAGAGACAGACAGGTCAGACAGTCACAGAGAGACAGACAGGTCACATGATCACAGAGAGACAGGCAGGTCAGACAGGCACAGAGAGACAGACAGGTCAGACAGTCACAGTGAGACAGACAGGTCACATGATCACAGAGAGACAGACAGGTCACATGATCACAGAGAGACAGACAGGTCAGACAGTCACAGAGAGACAGACAGGTCACATGATCACAGAGAGACAGACAGGTCACATGATCATAGAGAGACAGACAGGTCACATGATCACAGAGAGACAGACAGGTCAGACAGTCACAGAGAGACAGACAGGTCACATGATCACAGAGAGACAGACAGGTCAGACAGGCACAGAGAGACAGACAGGTCAGACAGTGACAGAGAGACAGACAGGTCACATGATCAGAGAGAGACAGACAGGTCAGACAGTCACAGAGAGACAGACAGGTCACATGATCACAGAGAGACAGACAGGTCAGACAGGCACAGAGAGACAGACAGGTCACATGATCACAGAGAGACAGACAGGTCAGACAGGCACAGAGAGACAGACAGGTCACATAGTCACAGAAAGAGAGAAGACCCTCCTCCCAGCTTCCACCAGGGCTCCTGATTGGTCCAGACACAGAAGGCGTGTATGCAGAAATCCTTGGTGGTGGGTCGACTACCGAACCACGATGAAGAAGAGGCTGGACGCTGACAGGTGGAGGAGACAGCAGGAGAGTGATGAAGGGAGGGGGAGGAGGACAAAGAGGTGTAGAGAAGAGGAGGAGGAGGAGGAAATGGAAGCTGTCTGTCTGAAGGAGGACAAAGGAGGAGAGGAAGGAGACAGGAGAAGAAGAAGAGATGAAGGAGAAGAGAAGGAAGAGGAGAAGAAGGAGGAAAAGGAGGAGGAGGAGCAGCCTCAGAGACCGAGGAGAAAGACGGTCGGCCCACCAATCAGATACCTCCTGGAGTCAGAGGAGCCGTCATATGGTCTGTTAACAGCCAATCAGGACGGAGCAAAGGGATTCAAACAGGGGAGAAAACCACAGAAGAAGAGCAAAGCCAGGGGCGGGGCTTCAGGTGACACAGCAGTGATTGACAGGCCTGAGGACACAGAGCACACAGACAGGCAGACAGGTCAGACAGGCACAGAGAGGCAGACAGGTCACATGATCACAGAGAGACAGACAGGTCACATGATCACAGAGAGACAGACAGGTCAGACAGGCACAGAGAGGCAGACAGGTCACATGATCACAGAGAGGCAGACAGGTCACATGATCACAGAGAGACAGACAGGTCAGACAGTCACAGAGAGACAGACAGGCTCGTACAGGTGGATTCACCAGGTGTGCACAGACCTGCAGAACAGTCAGGTGACTGTCACTGCCCCCTGCTGTGTCAAACTGCAGCGCCTCCTCTGATTGGTTACTCTGTGGTTCTCTGGTTGCTTGGTTCTGCTGATGCCATGGAACAGTTTGATCCGTCGGTTCTGTGTTTTATGGTTTAAAGTGGATTTGCTGGACACTGGATCAGGTGCAGGTCCTGTCCCATCCCACATCAGACACAGCGTTACCTCTGATGTCCATAAATCTGCAGAGGACACAAGAAGACAGATGCTGCAGACAGACACACAGAGGGACACACCTTCAGCTAACAGCCAATCAGTGAGACACTTTGAGTCCATGCAGACAAACACAGCTGACTCACTGATGCCATGGCAACACTGTTTCCTGTTTACATCCCCCAGAGCATGATGGGAACTGTAGGTGAGCATCATTACCTCCCAAATAAAAGTGAGACAGACGATGTTAGGACAGAGACATTCACACTGCACTGTGTCCAAACCTGGCAGGACGTGACTGTAGGCTTCGGCTCTCATGCTGTGATCACATGACCGTCAAACGCTGGAGGACAGAAAGACTAAAACATGAGAATGTTTTCCGTGTCTTCCGTCCGCCTGGACACAGCGTCTGCATGGGACACGTCCACCGCATGGACGTACTTTGTATCAGATATTCAACAGAACATGCCTCGTTGGGTCTGTCCCATGATGTCCCTTTGTGTGTCATCAGCTGAATGTGGACTATTTGACAAAGACGCCTCAGGACGTTAGAAATCGTCTCTGATGTCTGGTTGTTCTGTCATTTCATGATGATTTGTATTTATTGATCAACACGTTTAATAAAGTGGCTGCTGCCGTGTTTCTGTTTCAGCCTCATGTCGCACACAGAAGGTCTGTCCAGTCCATGTGGTCCAGAATCAGTCCACAGTATGGACTTCACGTTGTCCACCACAGAGACGTCTGTCCTCGAACGTCTTAATGGTTTCATTTCAAAGATCAATATTTTGCAATGAGCTGAATACAGCTGGAGGGGCCCGAGCCTTACGTTGAGCCTCACTGCCTTAAACTAGCTAACAGTACATGAAGTATTTAAAGTACCTCCACCTGCAGCAGCTCCACCTGCAGCAGCTCCACCAGTGAAGCTTCAGTATGAACAAACTGACATAGTCACAGAGAATCTGCTCACACAGTACTTTTACTGCATGAAGCTGACAGTAGTACTGCACTTTTACTGCATGTAGTATTGTCAGCTTCCTGCAGTAAAAGTACTGCAGTACTGTCAGCTCCCTGCAGTAAAAGTGCTGTAGTATTGTCAGCTTCATGTAGTAAAAGTACTGCAGTACAGTTAGCTCCCTGCAGTGAAAGTACTGCAGTACAGTCAGCTCCCTGCAGTAAAAGTACTGCAGTATTGTCAGCTTCATGCAGTAAAAGTACTGCAGTACTGTCAGCTCCCTGCAGTGAAAGTACTGCAGTACAGTCAGCTCCCTGTAGTAAAAGTACTGTAGTATTGTCAGCTTCATGCAGTAAAAGTACTGCAGTACAGTCAGCTCCCTGCAGTAAAAGTGCTGCAGTACAGTCAGCTCCCTGTAGTAAAAGTACTGTAGTATTGTCAGCTTCATGCAGTAAAAGTACTGCAGTACAGTCAGCTCCCTGCAGTAAAAGTGCTGCAGTACAGTCAGCTCCCTGTAGTAAAAGTACTGTAGTATTGTCAGCTTCATGCAGTAAAAGTACTGCAGTAGTGTCAGCTTCATGCAGCCTCTCTGCTCGCGGTCACTGAACTGATCTTTTCTTTGAATGTTCTCGTGCGCGGCGCGTTGACAGCGTGACGTTACGGTAACACGTGCTCTGCGTCCTTTACGGTAGAACAGCAGAAACAGGAAGTGAGCTCACAGAAGCGGCGCCGTTTCGCCGATTTCAAGATGAAGACGAAGCTCGAGCCGAAATGACTGAAAGTGGCGCTCAGGTCGGAAAGTACACGTTACTTTACTTTTACAGAGTAATCAGAGTATTTGTTCAGCCGAGGAGTTTGTCTCAGATCTGCAGGTTCAGTTCATGCGCAAACAGGCTGAAATGATCTGTCTTCGTTTGAATCTGTAAAACTTTATTCCTGTCACTCTGTGGACACTTCATGTTTTCTGTTGATTCTGAGGGAGGAAGTGCTGCTGCGGGCGCTTTTCAAAGTAAAAGCTCAAAGGTTAATGTGGGTGTTGAAACGTATCACGCAGCTACCCCTGAGTGGACACACTCAGCAGGTGTTAAATAGGTGTTTGTCTGTTTTGTTCATTTCTGGCTGCCTGGGAAAAAAAAGGATTAAAAAATAATTTGATAGTTGTTATTACGGGATGTCACGGTAGTTTGAGGTTGGGGCTGTCTATTCACAGTCTGTGGTGCAGTCTACATGCTGGGTAGGTATAAACAGCAGCGGTGTGTCTCTGCAGCTGTTGGCTCGTCTGGAGGCTCGTCGCTGTCTGAAGGACATCGAACCTCATCTGTTCCCTGAAGATGGAGGACCTGACCATGGTGACTGACCATGCCCACTTCCTGTCACATGATGGTTATGGATGAGTTTGTTAATAATGGTTGGACTGCTTTGCTCACATGTGTGTGTCTCTGGCAGGTGAGGTGGTGGAGCTGTATGGAGCAGAGGGAACAGGTGAGTCCACTTTACAGGACAGCTCTGCCTTTCACCTGCTTTGGACTTCCTGTACACCTTGTGTGTTGTGTCTGTCTCAGGTAAGACAGAGCTGCTCTACCATCTGCTGTGTCGCTGTGTGTTGCCAGTGGCAACAGGCGGTCTGGAGGTGGATGTTGTGTTTGTGGACACCGACTACAGTCTGGACATGTTACGACTGGTCAGCATCCTGGACAGCAGACTGAGTGCAGGTACACACACACACACACACACACACACACACACACACACACACACACACACACACACACACACACACACACTTTCCAGTGCGATACATTTCAAACGTTATGTGAAAATCTAGTGAACATGGTGTTGTTTTGTTCAGTGGCGCCCCCCTCAGGACACACTGTGTGCTCACACAGTGTGAAAAAATACTGAAAACATCACAAGTTTGTTTGTGAACTGCAGCCTGAAGAGGACGCTGTCATCTGTCCCCCCAGTCTGTCTGTGAAGGACAGCACACTAAAGTCCTGTCTGTCCCTCTGTCTGTCTGTCTCTCTTTTTGCCTCTCTCTCTCTGCCTATTTCTCTCTGTCTGCCTGTCTCTCTGTCTGTCTGTCTCTCTCTCTGTCTGTCCAGCTCGTTCGACTGGCTCTCCCTCAGCTGGGTCAGACGAGGCGGTGTTGCGTTCGTGTCTGTCTCGCCTCCTGGTTGTCCACTGTTCGTCCTCCTCCCAGCTTCTCCTCACCCTCCACTTCCTGGAGACCTCCCTGTCATCGCGGCCCAGCCTGGGGCTCCTCCTCATCGACAGCATCTCTTCTTTCTATTGGCCGGACCGCTGTGAGGGTGGGGCCAGCATCGCCAAGCAGGAAGAGAAGCTCAGCAAGTGTTCGGAGCTGCTGTCTCGACTGCTCAGGTAGCAACACGTCCTTCAGGTGGTTCTGGGCTCTTTCAGGGGGTTCAGTCGACCATGAGCTGAGTTTGGGGGTTCTGTGTCTGACCTCCTCTGATGGAGCGTGATGGAGCAGCTTTGTCTGCTCTGTAGAATCTTTCTTTTGTTCTGAATCGCTCTCTTCTGGCTCCTCCTCTCAGGGACTACAGAATCACCGTCTTTGCCACCTGCCACCCCATCAGGAGGAGCTACAGTGGTCCTTCCTCCTCCTCTTCCTCCTCCGAACACGACCGACCATACCTCTGTCGCCCCTGGCAACGGCTGGTGAACCACCGCCTGCTGTGCTCCAGGCAGGAGGCCCCAAACGACACGGCAGGAGGCAGCAAGGAGCAGAGGAGACGGCGGGTCTTCAGCGTCCACTGCACCTCCTCCTCATCGTCCTCATCCAGGACGAAGGCTCACCGGAGCAGCTCCTTCTGCGTGACAGACGGAGGAGTGGAGTTTGTGTGACGCGCACAGACTGTGGACAGTGTGGACAGCATGTTATCTGTGGACAGTGTGGACAGTATGGACAGCGTGTTATCTGTGGACAGTGTGGACCGCGTGTTATCTGTGGACAGTGTGGACCGCGTGTTATCTGTGGACAGTGTGGACAGCATGTTATCTGTGGACAGTGTGGACAGTATGGACAGCGTGTTATCTGTGGACAGTGTGGACAGTATGGACAGCGTGTTATCTGTGGACAGTGTGGACCGCGTGTTATCTGTGGACAGTGTGGACAGCATGTTATCTGTGGACAGTGTGGACAGTATGGACAGCGTGTTATCTGTGGACAGTGTGGACAGTATGGACAGCGTGTTATCTGTGGACAGTGTGGACAGTATGGACAGTGTGTTATCTGTGGACAGTGTGGACAGTATGGACAGCGTGTTATCTGTGGACAGTGTGGACAGTATGGACAGCGTGTTATCTGTGGACAGTGTGGACAGTATGGACAGCGTGTTATCTGTGGACATGTTTGCTGTACTTTGATGTATTTCATGTTGTTTGATAATGAAGTACTTGTACATGCTGTGTATTTGGGTTTGTGTATAAATACCTCTGTCAGACGTCAATAAAGGTTGGTTGCAGCTGTTCACTGCGTCTGTGTGTTCCTCAGAGAACCTGCAGGGGGTTCTCCTGCTTCTCAGATTGATCTGCTGACAGAAGGAACAAACTAATGACATCAGATGATGAAATACTTGTGTACTTTTAACGAAGTAAGCCTCTGAATGCAGGACTTGTACTTAGAGTATTTCTACACTGTTGTATCGGCCTGTTTTTAAGAGAAGGATGTGAACATTTCGTCCCCCAGTGGACCGTCTCCTCCGTGAGGACACTGATGTCTTCTTTTATCGGTTCTTTATTGGTTATTAACACTGACTCCTGGTGTGAGGAGGAGCTCGTGCATCTGTTGGTCCTGCTGAGGTGAGGAAGACCCCGCTGCTGGGACGCTCAAACCTCAGGGGTCGGTCCGTGTCGGGGGCACGTGCAGCGGCAGTCCGGCTCCTCGCGGCTCCAGTCCTGGACTTCAGGTCTGATGACAGAGACCGCTTCACCAGAGCAGTCCTCCTACAGATCCATCCGCGGGGTCAGACACACTTTTTACACAACACAAACAAACGAGCCCGTTTGACGCGGACACGGATTCACCTTCACGACCTGAAGTGTCGCCCCCGGTGAGTGTGGCCTCCGTCCAGGCGCAGACAGGCAGCTCTGCCCGCTGAACGCTTCTGCTGCGGAACAGGCTTCATGTTTTCTGGGACCTACTTCTCCTGCTGTCGCTGACAGGCGGTGCTTCGGTCGCTCCCAAACATGGCCTCCATGACGGAGCGACCGCTTCAACTTTAATTTTTCGCCAATTTTCAGCGCAAACACGTCTATTTTCCTCCCACGACCAACGGGAATGTTTCGTCGGAAAATATTATCATGCCAGACTTCTGAAACAGATGTGATCTTTCGGAGAAGTTCGCTGTTGGATTTAAGCAGATCGCTTTAAGTTGACTGGAAAGCTGGAGAGGAAAAAGAGAATTGCATCAAATCAGTAAGGAGCCTTTTTCACCTTCCTCTCGACACTTGTGCAGGTTTGCTTCTCGCCTTTTCGGCAGCTTTGCGTTTTAACTTGACGCCAGTTATCAACATTTTAAGTGGGACGGAGAATAAGCGCGCGGCGGAGCCGGGATGCGCTCGTTTCTGGTGCGCGCTAACAGCTAGCCTGCGAGCTAATGCTAATGCTAACAGAGAAGTGATCAGTCAACGGGGCGGTCCGAGGAAGCTAACTGCGAGCGGCTAACTGCTCTTTTTCTTCTACTCGGCTCAATTTAAGAAGTAATTCTGTTGATTTGTCACAACCGAGTGACACCCGCCGTCTGAACGGGTGGACGGTGGCAGTCAGACGGCTTTTATTTTGTTCCGGTGACCGTGAAACGCTCGCTTTAACTCTCTGACAGATGGTAACCAGGCACTTTAACCACACACACACACACACACACACACACACACACACACACACACACACACACACACACACACACACACACACACACATTCTGAGCCAACTGATAACAAACCAGAAGTTGTTGAAGGTTCTGGATGTTTTCGTGTCAAACCGTGAGGTGGAGTCTCGTCCATGTCCCCGTGGAGCTCCGGGGTGTCTTCTGGTCCAATCAGACTTGTGTGAACTGAGGTTTTCGTCTTCCTCCTTTAGCAGAGCACGCAGGCCAGAGTCCAGCAGGTCGCGGACTCGGTGGAACCTCAGCACCAGGTGTTCTCTGTAGAACCAGAATCACTGATCAGATCAGTATCACACGTTCACCCTGAATGTTAAACTCAGATAAACACATTGACCTCATTATACCTGAAGGCACTTCAGCCAATCGCATGTCCAGGTGTGTTTGTCCTCCAGGTAAACCTCGGTGTTGGTTCACCTGTGTTTCTGTGGCCTCTTGTGTTCATGCTTGTGTTTTGGTCCCTCTCAGACACCGTACTTCAGTGACGGCGCTGACGTTCACTTCGCAGTTTAAAGCGCCGCAGACAAGGTTTTGAGCTCAGGAGCGGCAGGAGGTCCTGAGGGTCTGACCGGGACTCTTCTGGACCTCGACCTCCTGCTGCGCCCGGTCAGTCTCTGTGGTGGCGTTTAATGCCTGAACGTCTCACCTGGATCAGCTGACTCAGGTGTTTGGGGTGCTGTGTCCAGTCCCTGTGTACAGCTGCCACTCAAATCTGACATCACATTATGGAGCTGAAGACGATGACTTTTGATAATCAATTCCGATTCTTTTGGTAAATAATAATCACTTGAATCCCTTTGTAAGCAGAAACCGTAAACCTTCCTTTGATCCAGACACAGATGGTGGGAAATAGATGTTTCATAGGCCGAACGATGAATTAGTTAATCAATGAAAGAGTGAGGAGCGTGAGATGATGAAAACAATGGTTAGTAGTACTTAGAGAAGACAGTTTTCAAATGTGATCAATGATTATTTCTCAGAATCGATGAAGACTCTGACCTGCAGCACCAAAAGGATTCCTCACAACTCCTGAGTGTGTTCAGGAAACATTTAGAAGAGACGAAGAAGAAATGTACATTATTTATCGCACACTACACACACGCCACGCTTCCGTGAAATTATCTTCTCCACCTTTAACCCATCCTGGTCGTCCTTCCTCCGTGCAGAACAAGGGCGGTGGGCTGCCAGCTGACCGGCGCCCGGGGACCAGTTCCTGTTGTCACCATTGGTCAGGTGGTGATCTTCTTACATGTTTTTAGTGTGTGTGTGGAGGGGGGTTAAGGAGGAAACCCCAGGTGAACACGGGGAGAACATGCAATCTCCACACAGAAAGGCACCTTTCCTCGAGCAGCAGGCACAGAAGGCATGGTGGAGGACACGCCCCCAGTGTCCACAGCGGGAATCGAACCTGGGACCTTCTAGCTGTGAGGTGACAGTGTTACTACTTGTACCACTGTGCCACCAAAGACATGAATTTAGACATGAATAACAGCAACAAAAGCAGGGGTCAAAGGTCACAAAGGACGCTTTTTCCTCATTGGTTACTGTGAGGAAGTGTGCTATGAATGGTTGGATGAGCTGTCAGTCATAGTGGTCGACATGTTGTCAGCGGGACACACTGCTGGCCTCAGGGTCCGGCTCTGGTCCTGACGTGGATTCGGTGTCAGGGTGTCTTCAAAGCAGCTTTGGTTTGTTGTGGTATGAATCGGGTGTGGGGGGGTGGGGGGTGGCGCCCTCTGCTCATTGGGTGGAGGTGTGAGGATTGAGCTCGGTAACTCTCTTCCCATCCACAGATACTGAGCTTGGAGCGGCCAATCAGGAAGGACCCGATGGTTTCAGCCATCCTTCCTCACATGTCATCTGCCAAATGAAAGCAACATGATCACACACCATCTTTTAAAAGTGTGTCTTTGTTGTTAATCTGAGACTGATTGTGACATCAGAGTCCAGACTCAGCTGGCGTCCAGACTCAGCTGGCGTCCAGACTCAGCTGGCATCCAGACTCAGGTGGAGTCCAGAGGGGTGGACACAAAGTGAGAGGAATGAAGCGATGCTGCACAGCTAACCTGCTCCAGAGGAGGTTCTGTTCAGGTTCTGGATTCTGGTCTGTTTCACTGCTGCTGCTGCAGCTGATAGAGCAGTGATCAGAAAACTGATGAGTCTGTTGATGTTGATCACTGATAATATTCAGTCAACAAACTTCACTTTGATTTGTGCAGAAACTGAAGCGATGTCCTCGTGTCCTTCGTTGGGGGACGGGGTCAGACCTGAATCCGGCTCCTGAGTCTGATGTCTAAATGTGCTGCGTCAGTTTAAGGTTTCAGCCTCCAGAACGCTCCGTTAGAAACAAAGTGGAGGCTCTGAGAGCCAATGAGAGCTCAGAGAAACAACCAGCTGATGTTGGCTTATTGTTTCTGCTCTTCATCGCTCTCCATCACAACAACCTGCTCCTCTGGCTGAAGGACGGCACCTGATTGGTCCGTTTAGTGTGAAGACGAGTCACATGATCAAGCAAAACGAGAGCCTGGTGAACACGTCGTGGCTGCAGGTGAAGGCGGTCGATGCTGACCTCATATTTGAATGTCACTGGGTTTCTTTGAGCGCCGCCGCCAACCAGAGGAAACCCGTCAGGATGTGACCTGACAGCAGATCAGCATCCGCCGCATGCCGTCCACACGTTTGTTAGAAAGACGTTATTAAAAAGTGTCCCTTCAGTGTCGACAGCATGCTAACGCTGAGTCTGATCTGAGGCTTCTGTTTACCCAAATATTGATCACGTGACAGTTTTCACAGCAACTTGATCCATCAAAGCTCTAAATGTGATCGATCTGGGTTCTGTCAGGAGACACCAGCAGATGGAGACGTTGTCTTTTTAAGCCGTGGACGTATGAAAGAGTGGACACGGTGTTCAAAGAAGATACCCATTCGTTCCTCTGATAGCTGCTGTCTCCGTCCACACTGTGCATGTCCATAACTGCTAATGTCCCTGAAGTTTAGTCACAAGTTTAAAGTGGGTGGACACGTGAGGCTGAAATGGACGGTCTGTCTTCTGCTGCCTCCACAGGTCCAGCCATGTGACCGGTGGTCTGTCAGAGACCGAGACGCTGGCCTGAGAATGACCCTCTTGTGTGCTAACAGTTATTCCCTCTCTGTGTCTGTTCCAGTGGACCAAACCTGAACCTGTCTCTCATTTTTTACCCAGAATGCCATCTGAGGCTCAGTCTCAGGAGCCTCGGGACAGAGGACCAGCCCCTCCCATCACTCGGGCCGGACGTAGCGCTCAGCTGGCCAAGGCTGCCGCCGCCGCTAGCCCCGCCCCTGAGAGGCGGCCTCGTGGACGACCTCGGAAAGATGGGAGCAGCGGCCGCTCTGCGCCTCCCGCCCCTCTTCCTCCACCTCCTGCACCTCCTCCTCCACCCCCCAAATCAAGGAAGAAGTAAGTGTGACTGTGGAGATGTTTGTATGATACCTGTGATTACCTGTGAGTGATGTTGACTTCATGTACTCAAGCATACTGATGTTCAGGTTTCAGGTACGAGTACTCGAGTACTTTCATGTAAACACAGTACTGCGAGGGACGTTCAGGACTGTCCTTTTGCTCATTCACTTAGAGAAATCACATTGTTCACGTGACTGTTGACGAACGTTCTCCTCGTCTCTCACCTGTGTGGTGTGCCGTAGGTCATCAGGTGTAGTCAGTCGGAGCTGCACGTCACCTCCGTGAAGCTGCGGGGGCGGAGCTTTAACAGTAAAGCGTCCAGATAAGCTCCTGGTGGCGTTAACGGAGGCGTATTCGCTGCTGCAGAGGAAATAAAGTTTGACAGAGTTTCCGAACGCCACCACGGCGTCTGGCTGCTGTGCGTCGTCAGGTCTGGACTGGACCATCCGTCTCAGCTCGTCTCCTGCTCGTTACTCGCCACGCTAACGCTAGCTGCTAGCACATCACCAGCCTACAGCCAATGTGCATTTGGGAGCAAAGCTCTCTGTCTCTCTCTGTCTGTCTCTTTGTCTCTCTCCTTGTCTGTCTGTCTGTGTCTCAGCAGGAGCTGTTGGAGAGGCTGTGGACAGAGTGGAGTGAATGTCCTGATGTATATGTCCTGAGTCACATTTCACCTGTTTTATATCCTCAACACGACACGTGTGCCATATGTGATCAGGACGTCTCCTGATTTTATTCCCCACAGTCCCTGTGTGTACTGTAGTCACTCCGTCTGTCCATCAGTCAGACAGTCCCTCCCTCCATCCGTCTCTCCATCAGTCAGACAGTCCCTCCCTCCATCCATCTGTCAGTCTGGTTGTAGGAGCACAGGCTGGAGGAGGCTTTAACGAGCGAGCAGCTCCGGCTCATGAAGACCTCAGTCGGTCACCAACGTCTGACTCTGGACCAGCGTGTCAGCTGAGACACTAAACCTGAGATGAAACCGAAGTTTCACACTCAGTGTGTCTCTTCATTGGCCCCTGATCAAATTCAGGATCCAGCTGTGGACGGTCAGGCCGCTGCCTGCGCTGGAGGTCTGTGTCAGCAGCAGGTCTCAGGTCTGCTCTGTGTCCATGTCCCGTTATTGGACTTTGTCCTGATGTTGCTTTATAAATCCGCTTCCTGAACGTGTCCCTCTGAACGAGCTGTAAACATCTCTTTAGTCAGCTGTGAGACATGGAGGACGTGTCTCAACAGTGCTGTGGCTCCAGTGGACAGACGCTTGTCAGGAAGTAATCGGCTGTGTCCTCGCAGCAGGTTTAAACTCCGAGTCGATTCTGCTCAACTGACCACCTGTGCTTTTGGTGTGTGTGTGTGTGTTTGTTTGTGTGTGCGTGCGTGTGTGTGCGCGTGCACGCAGGGGGCGGAGTCGAGGCCGAGCCCAGGTAGAGGATGAAGAAAGCATGGACGCCACGGAGAAGAAGACCCCCCAAAAAACAGGTGTGTGCTTGTGTTTGTGTGGTGTGTGGGTGTTTGTGTGGGTGTGTGGGTGTTTGTGTGGGTGTGTGGGTGTTTGTGTGGGTGTGTGGGTGTGTGGGTGTTTGTGCACCTCTGATTGGTCCTTCCTCATGATCCAGTGGATCTCTTTTTTCTGATTTTCATCTTTTTTGTACAAATTTGTTCTGAGTTTTTGTTTTACGTTGATTTGATGTGCGTGCGTGTGTGTGTGTGTGTGCGTGCATGCAGAGGGGAAGGAGAAGACAACAGGACGACGTCGGTCCACCTCCAGGAGAAAATCCAATGCAAACCCTGAACCTGACCCTGAACCCAGCCAGGACCATCTCAGTCTGGAACCTCCGCCGGACCTTGATCCTGAACCTGACCCTGAACCTGAACTCAACCAAGACCATCTCAGCCCAGAACCTGAGCCAGACCCTGACCCTGACCCCACAGTCCCAGAGTCCAGCCCAGAACCACCTCCCAGTGTGAATGAGGAGAACAGAACCAGCCCTGTTCCTCGTGCCCTGCTCCCAGCCTCCAGCCCTGGACCAGCTTCCAGCCCTGGACCAGCTTCCAGCCCTGGACCAACCTCCAGCCCTGGACCAGCGTCCAGCCCTGGACCAGCTTCCAGCCCTGGACCAGCTTCCAGGCCTGTACCAGCTTCCAGCCCTGGACCAGCCTCCAGCCCTGGACCAACGTCCAGTCCTGGGGAAGAACTTAGAGTCAGTCCCCTGCCCCACTCCCCAGTTCACAGCCTGACCCCCAGCCCCAAACCAGCTCTTGACCCTGCAGAGGACGACCGGCCCATCCCGAGCCACATGCCTGCCCCCATGGAGGTGGACTGCGGTCCTAACATGGTTCCAAAGGACACAGAGAGGGCCGGGGTCAGTCCCACGGAGCATAGTCCTGCCCTGAGTCCCTGCTCCAGTCCTCCGGTCTCTCCCTGCGGCCGGCTGGAGGACGAGGACTCGCTGTCCCCTCTGTTCCAGCGGTGTCTGTCAGAGGACTCCGGGGGTTCGCCCACCCCCAGCCTTGGACACACCAAAAAACGGTGAGACAGAGTGTGTGTATGCGTCCCAGTCCCCCTTGTGAGACTTTAAGGTTCAGTTTTAAACAGGCGTCTCTGTCCCTCTGTCTGTCCGTGTCCTCGGTGTCCCTCGTTCGGCAGTCTGAAGCAGTGTGCCTTCTGTTACCGTGGTGACGAGCCCCCCCTGGGCCAGGGCCGCCTGGTGGTGTTTGGCCCGACGCCCGGTTACATCCCGCTCCACATCCTCAACCGCCGCGCTTCCTCCGACCGGGACAACGACTGCCACGACCACTGCTACCGTGGTGACCAGGCCCCGCCCATGTGAGTGACCTCACTTCCTGTTTAGTCCTTTTCAAAATAAGTCAAACCACCCAAAAACATGTTTACAAGAGCCTCCTGACTCAGTACAGTGTTCACGTGTGTGTGTGTGTGTGTGTGTGTGTGTGTGTGTGTGTGTGTGTGTCTGCGTGTGTGTGATTGTGTGTGTGTGTGTGTATGTGTATGTGTGCGTGTGTGTGATTGTGTGTGTCTGCGTGTGTGTGATTGTGTGTGTGTGTGTGTGTGTGTGTGTGTGTGTGTGTCTGCGTGTGTGTGTGTGTGTGTGTGTGTGTGTGTGTGTGTGTGTGTGTGTGTGTGTGTGTGTGTGTGTGTTTGTAGGTGCAGCAGTCCAGAGCAGAGCGGTGAGTACTCTGTTCCTGTTTGATGATCCTGGTTTAGACTGGAGTCAGTTGCTGATGAAGAACGTGATGAAGACTCTTTGTGCCTCTCTCTCTTCCTCCCTCTGTCTCCTCTTCTTTCATTTGATCTATTGAATTATTGATTGCAGGAAAGCACGTTTGTTTATTTGTTTATTTGCGTTTCACCTGTGGGGGGGCAGCGTGGCGGCACACCTCCTGCCGGGAGCCGTCGGTGTCTCGCCTCCTTCTCGCTCCTCCTCAGTTTGCAGATATCAGTGTTATTGATCACCTCTTGAATGTGTCTCCTGGTGTTTCAGAGGAGGAGTCTTCCTCAGAGTTTGTGGAGCAGCTCGGACCCGTCGGCCTTCCACATGACATCAACGTCCAATCACTGTTCGACCCCACAGGTACTGGAAGCTGACTCCTCCTCTCCTTAACTCCATAGTTACTCCTGACCGCCATCCGTCAGTGTCGGTCCTTTCAGGTGAACCTGACTGTGTGTGTGTGTGTGTGTGTGTGTGTGTGTGTGTGTGTGTGTGTGTGTGTGTGTGTGTGTGTGTGTGTGTGTGTGTGTGTGTGCGCGTGCAGGTCAGTGCTGTGCTCACCTGCAGTGTGCAGCCTGGTCAGAGGGGGTGTGTCGTGGCGAAGGCCAATCACTGCTCTACGTGGACAAAGCCATCGACTCAGGAAGCACGCAGGTCGGTTTGTGTAGCATCTGATCACAGTCAGGAGGAATACAGCTGTGTGTGGCCTCGCTAAGCCCCACCCCTCTCTCACCTGTCCAGGTGTGCGCGTTCTGCCGTCGGCTCGGAGCGTCGTTGCGTTGCCGGGAGACGAGTTGTGGGCGGAGCTACCACTTCCCCTGTGCTGCTGCTGCCGGAGCTCACCAGGACTGGACCCAGAGACACACACTGTGTGCAAGACACACACACACAGGTACACACTGTGTGCAACACACACACACACACACACACACACACACACACACACACACACACACACACACACAGGTACTGTGTATAAAAAACAGTGAAAAGACGTGAAACTGGTACATCGTTTGACTGCAGCTCTTTCTATTACATCGGCTCGTCGTGTCTCTTCTTCATTGGTGTTTTCAGACCGGAGGATTAGCTCCACCTGCTGTTTTTCTCCATCAGGACATCAGATTCAAACATTCATAACGTTTTGAAGGACTTTCTGGAAATTCAAACTTGGCTTCTGTCTCTCTGTCTCTCTCTGGCTGTCTCTATGTCTGTCTTTCTCTCTCTGTCTCTCTGCAGTGTCCTCACAGTGTGTGTTGTGTTCGGATGGCGGTGATGTCAGTGGTCTGTTGATGTGTTGTTGCTGTGGTCGCTGTTATCATGGACGTTGCCTGGACCCCCCTCTGGCCCCCTCCCCCCTGTGCCGGGCCGGCTGGCAGTGTCCTCAGTGTCGGGTGTGTCAGGGCTGCAGGTAACACACTCTCACATGTTTGGTAATTGTTTCAGTGATGGACAGTCGTTCATAAAGTCAGAGACCAGCTGTGGACATTTAGCATTTAGCAGCTAAAGAGCAGATGTTTACCTCTGGAGCTGGAGGAGACCAAAACCAGAGCTAAAAGAGAACAGGACTGGACTTATGTCCATCAGTAGACACAAACAGAGTCCATGTCCATCACCAGCTTGATCCTTAACAACTGAACGTGGAAATATGCGACTCAGTAACGAGATATTCATGACGACTTTAGAAACTGATGTTAAGTGTTGTGGAGTGCTGCTGCCCCCTAGAGGCCATAAAATCAGTGACTGCAGCTTTAATGTAACCGGACCTTTTCTACACTGCTGAGATGAAACGAGTGAATCACATGAAACGTCCACGAGGTGACGGACATGTCTGCAGGACAGGGACCAAGCACGACCCTCCTCTTCCTCCACTCATACCGGTTGTCATCCGACCAATCTGCTTTTTGTTTCGCTGTGTGTGTGTGTCTGTCTGTCTGTGTGTTAGATTACGAGGGGATGAAGGTGTTTTGTTGGTGTGTGAACGCTGTGATAAAAGCTACCACACACACTGTCTCACACCACCTCTGGATCACACACCAAGCACTGGCTGGAGCTGCAAGGTGAGATACACACACACACACACACACACACACACACACACACACGCTGATGTCAGTCTCAGTGTTGAGCTTTGAACCTTGTGTGTGTGTGAATTTGTGTTTTAAAACCTCTCTCCTGTAGAACTGCAGAGTCTGCCGCCACTGTGGTGTGAGGTCATCAGGGCAGTGGGCCAATCACCCATTTCTGTGTGAGTCATGTGACCCGGCCCTGCTCTGCCCTCTCTGTGACCGTGCCCCGGACCTCTACACACCACAGGAATATCTGACTTGTATCTGCTGTTATAGGTACACACACGCACACACACACACTAACACACACACACACACTCACACACAATCCAGAAATAGGACAGTGGCAAACCTGGCCTTTTGTCACATGTCAAGACACCGCTGCTGTCTGGTCTGATGTGTGTTTAAAACTCAGCGTACATACATGTTTTAATTTGTGTTTTTTTTACAGGTGTGTCCACACAGAGTGCATTGTCCAGGCTGGGGAGGACAGGGCAGGATCTGAAGATTACATCTGCGCCACCTGCAGGCCTCAGGAGGAGCAGCTAATCCCACAGACTTCAGTCCCACACAGTCTTACCACAGCCTCGCCGCTCAGTCCCACACAGGCACCAACCATTATCATTTCACAGCCACAAATTCCAGGTCACACAGAGGCTCCACCTATCAGTCATGGCCCAATCCAGCTCATCTTTTCAGACGCACCACAGAGTCCTACCAAGACCCTTTGTACACCATCACAGCAAACTTGTATGCTATCTCACCCTGCTCCCCCAGAGCTCCACCACAGTCCTGCACCGTCTCACCCTGATCCAGCAGAGCGTCAACACAGTCCTGCACCATCTCACCCTGATCCAGCAGAGCATCAACACAGTCCTGCACCGTCTCACCCTGATCCAGCAGAGCATCAACACAGTCCTGCACCATCTCACCCTGATCCAGCAGAGCATCAACACAGTCCTGCACCATCTCACCCTGATCCAGCAGAGCATCAACACAGTCCTGCACCATCTCACCCTGATCCAGCAGAGCATCAACACAGTCCTGCACCGTCTCACCCTGATCCAACAGAGCTCCAACACAGTCCTGCCCCACTTCATACTGATCCAACAGAACTCCACCACAGTCCTGCCCCACTTCATACTGATCCAACAGAGCTCCAACACAGTCCTGCCCCACTTCATACTGATCCAACAGAACTCCACCACAGTCCTGCCCCACTTCATACTGATCCAACAGAGCTCCAACACAGTCCTGCACCGTCTCACCCTGATCCAGCAGAGCGTCAACACAGTCCTGCACCATCTCACCCTGATCCAACAGAACTCCACCACAGTCCTGCCCCACTTCATACTGATCCAACAGAGCTCCAACACAGTCCTGCCCCACTTCATACTGATCCAACAGAGCTCCAACACAGTCCTGCGCCATCTCACCCTGAACCCACACAGCTCCAGCACAGTCCACTTCATACTGATCAAACAGATCACTGCCACAGTCCTGCACCGTCTCACCCTGATCCAACAGAGCTCCAACACAGTCCTGCCCCACTTCATACTGATCCAACAGAGCTCCAACACAGTCCTGCGCCATCTCACCCCGCTCCCCCAGAGCTCCAGGACAGTCCTGCGCCGTCTCATCCTGAACCCACACAGCTCCGACACAGTCCTGCGCCACTTCATACTGATCCAACAGAGCTCCAACATAGCCCTGCACCATCTCACCCTGAACCCACGGAGCTCCAACGTAGTCCTGCACTGTCTCACTCTGATCCAACAGAGACCCAGCAGAGTCCTGCGCCATCTCATCTGGAACCCACAGAATTCCAACATAGTCCTGCACCATTTCCCTCTAATCCAAAAGAACACCAGCAAAGTTCACCACCATGTCATCCTGTTCAAATAGAATTTGAAAATAGCCCTTTGACATCTCACGTTGACTCTACAGAGCTCCCACAAAGTCCTGCACCATCTCACTCCTATCCTGCAGAGCTCCAGAAAAATTCTTTACCATCTCGCCTTGATCCCACAGTGCTCCCACAAAGTCCTCCACCAGGTCCAACAGAGCTCCAAGAAAGACCTACATCACTTGACCCTGATCATACAGAACAACCCAACAGCTACACTCCACCTCACCTTAGTCCATCAGAGCTTCCACAAAGCCCTATACAGTCTCAGTCTGGTTCAACAGAACTCCAAAAAAATCCTATGCCATGCCCAGCTGGTCCTGCTGAGCTGCAACAAAGTCCTATCCATGTGACTACCTCACACACCCAGCATAGTCCTTGCCACTTTAGTTACACCTCTTCTAGCTGTACCCAGAATTCCACTGAGGATCAGCTCATGGCCACAGAGTCTCGGCATAGTCCAAGGCAAGGTAGTCCCACATCATGTAGCCATGTGCATTCTCCTACAGAAGGGCCTACAGAACCTCTGCAAAGCCCACCACCACACAGTTCTGTGCAGGACTGCGCTACACAGACCCAGCTTGATAGACCTTGTAATGCTAATATTATCATTGCACAGCCTCAGCACAGCCCCCCTCAAAGATCACCTACACTGGATCAGAAGAGCCCTGGATCAAGCAGTCCTGCTCAGGTGGGATGTGGGGCTGCGCAGCACATTTCTACACTGGACCGTGACCTCTCACCAGTCAACTGTTGGTCTTTCCAAGCAGCAAGAACACATGCCTTATTCAGGCCTATTTCAGCTCCATGTAGCCCATCATTAGCCCCACTCAGAGCCAAACAGTGTAGTCTGTCACAACCTGCAAGCCCAGTACAGGCCCACTCTTCACAGCCTGCTAGGCCTTCAGAGCTTTGCCTACTTCCTCTTCAGCTTGCTCCACAGTCAAGACTCACAAAGGAATACACCCAAACCAGTACCACAGAGCTGAAGTTCTTGGAACATAGCCCTAAGCAGCTGAGTCCTAACCTTGATGGCCAAACACTGGAAAGTAGCCCTGCCCTGCTTATTCACACCTCCAGTCTGTCCACAATGCTCCCTGATAGCCATGACACAGAGGGAAAACTTGCAAGCGAGCTTGTTCCCATTCAGAGTAGCTCACTTAGCCCAGACCATTCTGGTCCTTCTCATGTCTCTGTCGTGCCCACACCAGAAAGCCTTCTTCACATTCGTGCTTCAGTGGAACACAGTAGCCTAACTTGCTCACCTTGTGCTGATGACACGGAGGAAATTCCTCCCCCAGCTACCCACATTTCTCGTTGTGATGGCCTATCTCGCTGCACAGAAGCTACTGAAGGTAAAGACATCCCCACACATATACAAAATATCTCAGATAGTTGCAGCCCCAAACATGCCAGTCAAATGCCCATTAGCCCTACCAGCTCTCTTGTGGCCTGTGCTAACCCCATGCAAATGGACTCTTGCCCAGCCAATGTCAGCTCTTCTTCGCAACCAGTCAACCACTTGGCATCACTTATTAAATCCTCAGTGCAACCAGCCAACCCCTCAGCAGTCCTGGATACTTTCATCCACCCCATCTTATGTCAAGAGAAGGAGATGGAGGTAGCTGTTGACCACCCCAGTTACTTTATTCAGTCACAACCTAGTCCCAGTCATCCTAAATCCACTCTGGACTATCCAGCTAATACTAGTCCAACTCATGCTTTCCCAGGCAACACAGAAGCTAACAGTGGCTACAGTGTGATGGGCTCCATTCATGCTCAAGAGACAACTAGTCCCTCTCTTTGTACATTTGCAGAGTTCGCACAGATGCAGACAAGCCAAAGTTCCCCAAATCCTGGTCAGTCAAGCCCTTCATGTGTCCAGACTACCTGCATTCTGTCACAGACATCTCCAGCACAGACAAGCCCCCTGCCAACTCCAACTAGCTTTAGTCTTTCACACTGTAGGCCAATTGATACTAGCCCAGCTGGTAGCTCTGTTAGTCACAGTCTGAGCCATAGTGGCCAGACAAGTTCCCATTCTGCTAGCGTAACTGATATCCACAGTCCACCTAGGTCTAGTCCTGCTGGTCAAGCTAGTCCTGTACACATACAAAGCACCGCTGAAAGTGCCCACTCAGGCCTAGTCCAAAGACAGACTCCCTCATTAGCTAGCACAACATACAGCAGCCCTGCACATGGGACTGTTGCTTGTGTTAGCCCACCTCACAGTCCAGCTCAGGCCAGTGAAACATATCATAGCCCTACAGGTAGCCCCCATTACAGCCCAAATCCTGACACTGGAACCGGGTTTGGCCCGGCTGTGCTGAGCCCTACTTCAGCTAGTTCAAGTCTTAATGTGGACATGGTGGCCAGTTCCATCACTCCAAGCTCTGTTCTTCCCAGTGTGGTGGAGCTTGATTCTGGGCTTTTTAAACCTATAGACAGTATTAAGCAGATGAGCCCAAGACCTGCCAGTTCCCTACCTGATGACTCATCTGCTCTTATGCCCAACCAGGCCAGTTTGAGCCAGGTTAGTCAGTCCCAAGGTAGTCCTCTTCATTCCCCTGACAGGTCTGCTGTTGAAAACCAACAAAGCATGGCCCCAGGAAGCCCCCTTTGTCGAAGATCAGTCACCCCTGTTGATGCTCCTTCCACTCAGGCTAGTCCAAGCCATGCTAACCCTGTCCATTCTAGCCCCACTCAGGATAACACTGCGATGCCTAGCACAAGCCACTCTAGTGAAACGTCTGCAACACCCCCACCCTCTGCCCCCTCAAAGATTAGCCCTCCTCAGACATCCTGTCCTCATGTTCCACAAGCTGAAGCTAGCTCCGTGCACAGCAGCCCAGCTGCTAGTCCTGTTTGTGGCCCCTTGCAATCAGGTGATATGCAGGTTAACTACAGTCCTATCCTTACCAGCCCCCTGCAGCCAGAGGCTAGTTCAACATCTTTCCCTGGTGGCCCTTTGAAGTGTGAGGCTAGCCCTGCTCCCGATTCTGTTAGTCCGTTTGTTGCCATCCTGGGGCAGTCTGAAACCAGTCAGAGTCCTGGTCCTACTAGCCCTGTGCAGCTTGATGCTGGTCCTGGAATCCACTCTGATGCCAGCCCCCAGCGTCAACCAGAAAGGCAGTCTGCAGTCACTGTGGGTGAGTGTCATTCACCATTAAAGAAGTGCCACATGTATGTATGGAAAATTTGGTTTGCTGAGTTTTTAACATCCTCCTCTTCCTCAAGATGTAGGTATGGCTGAGCAGCAGATAGAGATGGTGCAACAGAGGAAGACTGAAGAAGAGGAGGAGATCGAGAGAAAAGCTCCACAGCAGGAGGAGGAGGTGGAGGAGCCTCATCGGACAGCAAAAGAGAGCCCAGACGAGGAGGTGCATGTTGAAAGTACAGAAGGAGGAGAGGAACAAGACCAGGATGAGGAGAAGGATCAGCACAGCAGCTCAAAATGTCCACCTGCAGGTAGGAAGCAGCAGTGTTTACCTGTAGGTGTCTGTTCATGTCACAGTAAGTTTTTTGTTTTTTACAGTGACACATGAACTGGAAATAACTGATACTCCACTCAAAGCATGATCCTACCTTTTTTCACTCAGTTAACAATGTAAAGGAAGACATCTTAGGCAAGAAGAAAGGATTCAAAAATGGAAGGAGTAACCGTCCCCATGATGTAGGTTAATTGGTAAATGTAGTGATTCATTCTCAGTGGTAGGACTGGACATCTTAGCAGCATTTATTCGGTGTGTGATGTAAGTACAACAGTAAAGTATCCTGAAAATGTCAAAGCTTACAGGTTCTAAGTTTGAAGACTGTTTCGACCCATCCTTGAGCTTCAGTTTTGAAGTGACTTCTGCTTCGTATTGACCCTCAAAGAGTGAAATGATTGGCACATAAATAACATGAGAACTGTTAGCCTCAGAGTTTTCCAGTAATTGTTGTTGTTTCCATCAAGTTAATCCACTGGGTCTCCTCTTCCTCACATTGTGATGGTAGATGAAGATTTTTGTGTTAGTTCTTGCAGCCAACAACAGAGAAATAAGTGTCTGTTGGTTGTAATGTTACCTTCCACATTTCCACGTTACTGCAGTCAGTGTTATTGTGAGGAAAATAGTAGCTAGCGGATGTAACTCCAGTTCTATGAGTACGTATGGAACTCTCTACCTGCATGTTATCACACCTGCTGTAAAGAACATTATTTTCAATATGCTAAAACTTTAATCACAGCGATGAGGGTATTGCACAATCCACGTCGTGGCATGACATCACACCGTAATCATGACAAAACTGGTAAACCGCTCGACCCCACCTGTCACACTGCTGAGTTCAGGTGAGGCGGGCCTGTAAGATGCTGCCCTGCCCTGTTGGTCAAACTGATCTATCTCTCTGTGCAGGAGTCCAACTGGGATCTGTCCCAAATGAAGTCCATCAGTCTCCTCCTCACACTGCTGCTGCCTCCCCCCTCCTTCTACAGCCAGCTCCTGCCTCCCCCCGACCCACCACACCGCACTCAGCCTTACCCACCGAGCAGCCCTCCCGCACCCCCCCATCATCACCTCCTGCCTTCACCCTCTCCTTAACACAATCTCCTCCTCCTGGAGCTGGCTCTCCAGAGGCCTCCCCCTCCTCCCCTCACAGGACTGCCTTACTCCCCTTGTGCTCCCCCCACACCCCACCTCCTCCCTCCCCTCTTGTGGATAACTGCCACCAGGAGGAGGAACCTACCAATCAACGAAAAACTGAGACGGTGGAGGGTGCAGAGATGGTGCTAGAGAGCAAAACTCTTTCCTGTCATGTGACATTGGTGGACGATGACAGCCAATCACAGGACCAGTTTGAACCTGTTGCTGTGGCAGTAGAACCCACCAAAGATGAGCACCAATCACACGTTAAGCCTTCAGAGAGGGTGGAGGTGGAGCCTCCTGGAATGCCGGAGCCAACAGCAGATAAAGTGGCAACTGCCCCGGAGGTGGTTGCCATGCAACAACCATTGAGGGAGAAGCAGTATGCAGAGGAGGAGCAGGTGGAGGGAGTGACTGGTAGCATGAATGACCAGGAGGTGGAGGAGGCGAGGGAGGGCACTGAGCAGGAGGACCATTCAGATATGGAGGAGGAGGAGCCGGTGAGCCCAGTACTGGAACTGGACCCCTCCTTAGATGTGGAGGTGATGGAGCTGATGACCTCCTCATCGCCTCCCCCTTCCCTCCTGCACCTCTCCACCCCCAGCCCACCTCCTTTCTCCCACCGGGGGAAGGGCCGGACTCTCAGGCCTCCTCCCTGCTCCTCCAGGCCATCAGATGACCTTTCCATCCGCCTGAGGCAGTCTCCCTTCTCCACTGAGGCCTCCCCTGAGACCTCTCCCATCAGAGCTCCCATCACCCCACCTCCACTCTCTCCGCCCTCACCTCCTCTCCGGTCCTCACCCACTGCCAGAGAGTCTCCACCTCTCTCCAAGGTAAATCTAAGAGGAGACAACTGTGACCATCTTTTCTCTGTTTTCCCCTTCTAGAGATTGGCACCTCCTTGTTTTCTCCTCCTACCCACTGACCTCTCCTTGTTTCCCCCTCATGTTTTCTCCTCATTCAACTGTCTCCTTCCTTGTTTTCTCCTCCTGGTGACTGACACCCCTTTGTGTTATTTCCATTATTTGTGTTATTATGTTATTTGTTTCCAGCTGCAGGCACCTCCCACCACTGTGCTCCCCTTCACCCCTAAAATCGGCATGGGGAAACCGGCCATCTCAAAGAGGAAGTTCTCTCCAGGCAGAGCCAGGATCAAACAGGTACGTGACCTTTGACCTGGAGGGTGTGTGTGTGTGTGTGTGTGTGTGTGTGTGTGTGTGTGTGTGTGTGTGTGTGTGTGTGTGTGTGTGTGTGTGTGTGTGTGTGTTTACTGTCAGAAATGGAATCAGGAAACTTTGATGTTTCATTCTGACGCTTGTTTTCTTCTTCTTGTTGAAGTCGATTTGAGGTGTTGGTTCTTCTTCTTCTTCTTCTTCTTCTTCTTCTTTTTCTTCTTCTTCTTCTTCTTCTTCTTTTTCTTCTTCTTCTTCTTCTTCTTCTTTTTCTTCTTCTTCTTCTTCTTCTTCTTCTCTTTGCTCTGATCAAACCAGCTCAGCTGTTTTCACATCCTCAGTCCTTTGTCTGGGTGGGACAGAAGTCAGAAATGTGTAGCGTCAGTTGCCTGAAAACAGGCAGCACCTGAGTGGGTGTGGGTTACAGGTGATCACTGCACGTGGACGCTGTGACAGTCCAGCAGATGGCGGTAATGCCAACCACCATGAAACTCACCAGCCCCTCTCATTGGTCATCAATGCACAGTTCTCGTCTGTTCTCATTTCTTATTGACACATTTGACCCTGTGACTGTGAGAAACATCAAAAGAACAACCGACTGCCACAGACAAAGAGACGTCAAACCGAAGCAGAGCAGCAGCACAGCCGCTCTGTGACGGATGGAGGACGTCCCCCTGATGGGGACTCCACCGAGACAGAACGTCCTCTGAGGACGACTTGGTCCAAACACAACACAATCCTGGATCATCATCAAGGTGGTCAAACTGTCTCTGCTGCTGCCTTTGAGCAGGGCAGCACGTGAGAGGAGATTCTCACATCTCCTCAAAATAAAAACCAGGTCCAGATCTGGTCTGTCGCAGTCTCACCCTGAGCCCTGATCGACATTCAGCCGTTCACTGTGACGACCACAGAGACATGTGACCTGTGGACAGAGACGGCTAATCTGAGATCGAGAGGAGCATCTTCATCATCGTCATCAGGAAGCTGAAGAGGAGCCCAGTCCTTGAGGAAGATGGCGTTTATTAAGACCACGTTCTATGTGGGCTGAGTACCAAACTGCTGAGCTGAAGACATGATGCAACTTCCTGTTCCACTTCCTGCTCACCTGTCCATTCATTCTGTTCTTCAGCATGTTTGTTTCTCTCTCTCTCTCTCTCTCTCTCTCTCTTTCTCTCACACACACACACACAGATCACATGCGAAGATCATTGCATGAAGCTCTTTGTTTTCCTGTGTGTGTGTGTGTGTGTGTGTGTGTGTGTGTGTGTGTGTGTGTGTGTGTGTGTGTGTGTGTGCTGGGATGCAGCAGGAGTCCGTTGTTGTTAGTTGACGTGATGTTCTTCAGACTATGTGCTGGATTATATGTGTACGTACAGACTCAGGCAGAGGTTTGGACACAGCATCTGTCCCCCGTTCTTCTGTCTTTGTAGTATTTTCTGTATTGTATGTGAACGCTGCAGAACTGTGAGAGGACACGTGTGGGACTGTGTCCCAGAGTGAAGGAGGTGGACATGTTTCAGACTCCTCTGTCTGAGCCTCCTTTAGCTTCGACGCTCTCTGTGCTCCTTCTCTCGGCTGCTTCGTGACGTCGTCACCTGGCTACCGGCTTCAGGTAGCAGGTGAGACGTGTGCGAAGGTCATTGGTGGAACGTCTGTCCCTCTTAATGAGTCGGAGAGCATCAAGTGTCGTGCAGAGGGAGTGTTGGTGACAGGTGTGTATGAAAGAGTTACCTGAGGAGAGGTGAGCTCCGTTTGATCAGCTGTTTCCTGCTGAAGGATGTTGTTGCACTGATGAGAAATGAAAGTCTGCTGCACTTTAATTTGTTAATTAGCGTGAACCACCTGATTAATATTCTCACCTGTCTGCTGGTAATACATTGACCTCAGTGTGTCTGGATCTCTAACCTGTCTGTCCACGGAGACACGGAAGACAGCAGATACTTTACAGCACTGAGAATCAGCTCATTTTACGTTCAGGAATCAGCTGATTTTACATCCAGGAATCAGCTGATTTTACATCTAGGAATCAGCTAATTTTACGTCTAGGAATCAGCTGATTTTGCGTCCAGGAATCAGCTGATTTTGTTTCCTGATGTAAAATCAGCTGATTCCTAGACACAAAATCAGAATCAACTGATTCTCTGATGTAAAATCAGCTGATTCCTGGACGTAAAATCAGCTGATTCTAGACGTAAAATTAGCTGATTCCTAGATGTAAAATCAGCTGATTCCTGGATGTAAAATCAGCTGATTTTGTGTCTAGGAATCAGCTGATTTTACGTCAGGGAATCAGCTGATTTTACATCTAGGAATCAGCTGATTTTGCGTCCAGGAATCAGCTGATTTTGTTTCCTGATGTAAAATCAGCTGATTCCTAGACACAAAATCAGAATCAACTGATTCTCTGATGTAAAATCAGCTGATTCCTGGATGTAAAATCAGCTGATTCTAGACGTAAAATTAGCTGATTCCTAGATGTAAAATCAGCTGATTCCTGGATGTAAAATCAGCTGATTTTGTGTCTAGGAATCAGCTGATTTTACGTCAGGGAATCAGCTGATTTTACTGTCCAGGAATCAGCTGAATTTAGGTCAGGGAATCAGCTGATTTTACATCTAGGAATCAGCTGATTTTATGTCTAGGAATCAGCTGATTTTATGTTTACGTTTACTGGTTTTTGCTCCCAGTCTGTGTCCCAGTATGACTGTCTGTCTTCTGACTGGTTGCATGTCATTTTATTTTTCAGTTTGACTTTTTGTCTTGTGGCTGTTGCATTTATGTTACTGCATTTTGTCCCCCACCTCCTCCTCCCCCTCTCATTCTTCACCCCTCCTCCTCTTTCCTTTCTCTTCCTCCTCCTCTCCTCACTTTCTGTGGTCTCCTCCTCCTTCGCTCCATCCACCTTCCTCCTCCTCCCCTTAACTCAGGGTTCGTGGTGGAGTAATTGCAGGGTGGTGAGCCCCCCCTCGTCCTCCCAGGATTCCATGGGGGAGGGAGGGTGGGACAGCCCTAAGCCCCGTCCACCGGACTCCCCCCTCTGGAGCATGAGAGTGGTAAAGAAGCACACCCTAACTCTGATAGGTGTCTGTCGGCTGTGACTAACCATCAGCATACTAACACACACCTGCCCCTCTGGGACGGGACAGCATAAAAAACGAGCGCTCCCCAACTCTCAGTCTGCCTGTGTGTGCTGCAGCTAACAGCAGCTTACTAACATGTGTGTGTGTGTGTGAGGCTGAGGACACCTGCAGATGTCAGGTGAGAGTGTGGTGGGTGGAGCTTAACAGTAGGTGGTGTGAGTCATCACTGCTTCTCTTGTCGTGTAGAACATTTTACTTCCTGTTCTTCACGTTAAGAGCGCCGAGTGCTTCGTGTGATGCTTTAAAATGTCCACAATGCAACGAGAAAAGAGTGTCAAAGCTGCTCCCTGAGGTCAGCGCTGAATCCACGACAGAAACGGTACGGTCCTCAAGACCACTAGACCACCAGGACAGCTGAGTGTGAGAAGACATGAGGGAGGGTAGACATCGGACACGTCTCTGCTGCCCATGGACGTGTGTGAAGACAGAGAGTGAGACAGACAGTGTCCATGTACCAGCTGTGAGGACATGCTGACTGCTCTGAGTCCAGCACAGAGACAGACGTGGTGTCAGCCGTCCCACCTGAGTCTGGTCCGATCAGACCTGCTGTCTTTGTGCTGTTTCCAGGTCAGTTTATGTCAGCGAGGATCAGCAAGTGGTCACAGTGTTGTACAGCATCAGGTTGTAGTCGCCTTACCGAGACTCCGCCCATCTGTTGAGGCACCTCCTGCTCTGTCTGGAAAGTCAGGGTGAAGGAGCGGCTTGCTGCGGTGCTGGAGGACAGCTGTGTTCAGGGACACTGTCCTTCAGTCTGAATTCTTCAGGTCCGGACTCACGCAGCTCTTCCTCGTGTGCTAATGATGACTTTGGGTGGATGGTTTGTGATTTGGACGCGGAGCGGCTGATCCAGATCAGAGCTCCTCACAGACCTGGAAAACCTGGAAAGTTCGGGCATTGAGAAACATGTGATTAGACCTTGAATAAATGTGAACGCAAACACCAAAGTTTCCTTCGTGGCCTTCAGTCCTTAAGTTTCAGGTGAGGGAGGAGTCGTGTGATGTCACTACTATCATGGTTTGATACCACCTCCCCTTTCTCCTTCTCTTTCTCTTTCTCTGCTTCCTGTCCTCCTTTCTACATTTTTATCCTCCATCTCCTCTTCCTCCTCACATCCCATCTCTTTCACCTCTTCCTCCTCATTTTCTTCTTCACCCCTCCCCACTCATCCTTCTGCTTTCTCTCCTCCCCCTTCTCCCTGG
>NC_092073.1:24207500-24235000 GCF_039877785.1 Chaetodon trifascialis
CATCCTGAATGGTGTGTGTGTGTGTGTGTGCGTGCGTGCATGTGTGTGTGTGTGTGTGTGTGTGTGTGTGTGTGTGTGTTGCCATCCAGCCATGTCGGAGGAAGCTCTATTGGATCTGTCTGATGTTCTCAACACTGATCCTCACATACTGGCTACAGGACACACAGGTACACACACACACACACACACACACACACACACACATACACACTCACACACACACTCACACTCACACTCAGCTGGTTCCTATCGCTCACCCCCCCACATCGGTGTGTACTCATGTTTGTGCGTCTTGTTAACTGACCGTGTGTGGACATGGAGATGTGAAGACATTGCTGTAACTGCACTCAGTGTCTCTCAAGTCCTGAACTCAGTCTGTGTCTTCATGTCTCTGATCCAGTGAGGTCGGACATTTGGACAGAAATAATATTGAATATTCTCTGGGACATATTCAGCAGTTGTTCCACAGAGGGAGCACCGTCCCTGCTGCAGAGCTAAACAGAGATACCAACGAAGAAGATTGTTGTCTGAGAGGCTGCAGCCCTGATAACTGTGTGTTTGTTTCCAGGTCAGTTCCAGGTGGAGCGCTCTCCCTCTCCATTTGGTAAGACTCCGCAGGATGACCTTCTTCCTCTTCCTCTTCCTCCTCCCACTGACCTTTGAAGGCTCTTTGAACTGAAATATAAAAACCAGAGCATTGTGAATAATGTGCTGACACAGCGAGTCACCTACACCGACTGCTTCTTCTTCTCCAGATATCACTCACTTCTTCTTCTTCTTCTTCTTCTTCTTCTTCTTCTTCTTCTTCTTCTCCTCCAGATATCACTGACTGCTTCTTCTTCTCCTTCAGATAACACTGACTTCTTCTTCTTCTCCTCCAGATATCACCGACTGCTTCTTCTTCTCCTTCAGATAACACTGACTTCTTCTTCTTCTCCTCCAGATATCACTGACTGCTTCTTCTTCTTCTTCTCCTCCTCCAGATAACACCGACTGCTTCTTCTTCGTCTTCTTCTTCTTCTGCAGATAACACCGACAGCTTCTTCTTCTCCAGATATCACTGACAGCTTCTTCTTCTTCTTCTCCTCCAGATATCACTGACTGCTTCTTCTTCTTCTCCTTCAGATATCACTGCTTCTTCTTCTTCTCCTCCTCCTCCAGATATCACTCACTGCTTCTTCTTCTTCTTCTTCTTCTTCTTCTTCTTCAGATAACACCGACAGCTTCTTCTTCTCCTTCAGATATCACTGACTGCTTCTTCTTCTTCTCCTTCAGATATCACTGACTGCTTCTTCTTCTTCTCCTTCAGATATCACTGACTGCTTCTTCTTCTTCTCCTTCAGATTTCACTGACTGCTTCTTCTTCTTCTCCTTCAGATTTCACTGACTGCTTCTTCTTCTTCTCCTCCAGCTTCCTGCTCGCGTCCTGTCTGTCTGTCTGTCTATGTCTTCTTTAGTTCAGGTCACTTTCTAACGTCTCTCTTTGTCTCTGTGTCCATTTGTCTCCCTCTCAGCCGGTCTGGACATCGGCTCCATGGCTGACGACCCCTCTTTGACAGGAAGTGCTGGGCGTGGCCAGAGGATGGTGCAGGAGGAGCCTCTGGACGCCATCTTGAATCCTGAGTTGGACAAGATGGTCTCTGACGGTGAGTTTTGACCGTAAAGGGCAGCACCCTGTTTGATTATTCACGTAGATTATTTTCTGTGCTCATCTGATCCCGATCCTACACATGAGCTCAGAGACACTGAAGCTGCTGTCAGTGACTGTAGCGTGATTGGAAACGATTGATCGTTGATTGATTGTGGTTGTCCGGTGTGTGCTGTGGACCCGTGAGGCTCGGCTGGAGCAGAGACAGTGTGACGTCTTTGTTTTGTGTCCTTCTTCAGGTGCCATCCTGAGCAAACTCTACAAGATCCCAGGTAAGAAGACGCTGCTCTCACCGGCTGACCACCACACAGAGCACCCCTCCTGGTACTGATTATTGTTGTGTGTGTGTTTTTGTGTGTGTGTGTGTGTGTGTGTGTGTTTGTGTGTGTGCGTGCGTGTGCAGAGCTGGAGGGGAAGGACGTGGAGGAGGTCTTCACTGCTGTCCTCAGTCCAAACAGCATCAGCAGCCAACCAGAGCAGAGCCAACACACACACACTGCTGCTGGGAGCAAGACGAACACACAGCACACAGGTACACACACACACACACGCACACACACACACACACACACACACTACTGCTGCTGGGAGCAAGACGAACACACAGCACACAGGTACACACACGCACACACACACACACACACACGCACGCACACACACGCACACACGCACACACACTGCGCTGTGTCTGTGCTCCCGTCCGTCGGCTGTTCCAGGCTTCGATGCTTCAGTCAGTCTGTGGTTTGTGAATGAAACAGCTGATGTTTGTGTGTCGACCATCGGACACACCTGCACCTGATGCAGGACCAGGCTTTCACCTCATGAGGACAGCTCCTCTGTCTCCTGTTCTTGTTGGGCCTGTCAGCGAGACGGCCCAACGGGGACTCAGAGGTGTCCACCGGGACGTCTTCAGATGTTCGTTTTGTCCAACAGAGGAAAGCCCAAAGACGTTCAGTGAAGAGCTGGAAACATTCAAAGTCGGTCGATCTCTGAAAAGATGAACTGATGCTTAAAATTCCGTCTCTCGGCAGCCGCGGCTTTTCCTCGTCTTCCGCTGATGAACGGCCTCGTGGGAACTGCCCCTCACTTCCGGAATGCTCCCATTGTGCCCATTGGTGCCCAGAGCCCGGCGGGCTTCAGGTTGCCCCCCCCTGAGGGCCCTCCTGGCCCGCCCTCGGCCAATCAGGGGTCAGCGGGAGAGGGCGAGCAGGATGTGATGTCAACGGCTCAGAGGAGCATGTTGAAGTGGGAGAAGGAAGAAGTTCTGGGAGAGATGGCGACCGTCGCTCCCGTCCTCTACTGCAACACCAACTTCCCCCAGCTGAGAGAGCAGTATCCTGGTACACACACACGCACACACACACGCACACACTCTGAGACGTCACAGTATCTGTGTTGTCATCTGCAGACCAAGCGAAGTGTTCATGAATATCAATCAATCAATTCATTAAGTCTGATGATCAGCTTCTGTGTGTGTGTGTGTGTGTGTGTGTGTGTGTGTGTGTGTGTGTGTGTGTGTGTGTGTGTGTGTGTGTGTGTGTGTGTGTGTGTGTGTGTGTGTGTGTGTGTGTGTGTGTGTGTGTGTCAGACTGGTCCACCAGAGTGAAGCAGATTGCGAAGCTGTGGAGGAAGGCCAGCTCTCAGGACCGGGCGCCCTTCGTGGTGAGTTTTTCTGTTAGCCAATAAGATAGGATCCTGTCCATCATTCTGGACTCTGCGGCTCTCCGTACTGTCCACAGGTCGTGGTGGGACGGCTTGATGTCAGTCAGCGGGGAGACTCATTGAGTCTGTCAGTGATAAAAATCAGATTTGGTGACAAACTCCCGAGTCCTAAAGACTCGCAGAGGTGTCTTCACGGCCGGCTCAGGGTAAATCCTGGAGAGCTGAACTCAGTGTTCAGTTTCTCCCTCTGAGTCTCATTTTCCTCCTGATCCTGATTCAGATTCAGATTCACAGTTTCTTTATTGATCCCCGAGTGGAACTTGTTTTTTGTAGCAGTGCTCCATATAAAATAGAATTATAGATTAGAATAAAATTAGGAAGAAAGAACGAGAAGGAATATATATATAAAGGCAATATAAAAAAAACCCCAGAATATTAATACTAAGGATATATGTAAATAAGAAATATACAACACAATAAAATAAAATGTACAGCAATAAAACAAATATATATACATATACTAAGCAATTGGATGTGCAAAAATTGAAATGGAAAATATATATTAGAATTACTATATATACTGAATATTGAATGTGATTCTCACCTTCAGTTCCTTCTGTATCGCTCTCACCTCCTCCCTGTTGCCAGCTCTGAAAGCCGTCTTCTTCTGATTGAGGATGTCTTTGATGTCCTTTGTCACCCATGGCTTGTTGCTTGGATAACAATGGACAGTCCTGGCTGGGACAATGGAGTCCACACAGAAAGTAATATAGTCCATGATGCACTCTGTGAGCCTGTCAATGTCTTCCCCATGGGACTCACAGAGTCCCTGCCAGTCTGTCACCTCAAAACAGCCCTGCAGTGTCTCATATGTCTCCTCACTGTCCTTGTTGTCGTAGGCTGACTCTTCACCAGAGGCACATAACAGGGAGCGAGGTGCACCTCACCTAGACCTACCCAGAGGGGGAGCAGCTGTATGCATCCTTGGCGTTAGCATACAGCAAGTCCAGGGTTCTCTCCTCTCTTGTAGGACAGCTCACATACTGAGTGAAATTGGACAGTGTTGTTGCCATGGTGATGTGGTTGAAGTCACCCGAGATAGCGATGAATGCACTCAGGTGTTGAGTTTGCAGACAGGCTATGGTGAAGTGAATGACGTCACATGCCGACGTCGGGTTGGCAGAGGGATGTAAACAGCAACGCTGATGGCATGTGAAAACTCCGTGGGCAAATGATATGGCCTGAGTCCAACAGCCAACAGTTCAGTATCCGGGCAACAAATACGTTCCTTGATGGTAATGTGACCAGGATTACACCATCGGTTGTTGACTAGAACGGCGAGCTCCCCTCCTTTACACTTACCGCTCTGGGTGCAATCCCAGTTGGCCCGAACAGTCTGAAAGCCACTGATTGAGACGTCGTCAGGTATGTCCTGATGCAACCATGTCTCAGAAAACCAAATCAGACTGCACTCCCGGTACTCCCTTTGACTCCTGGCGAGTGCTGTTAGCTCGTCCTCCTTGTTTGCCAGCGTCTCTCATCACATTGCCCATGATGAGAGAGGGGAGGCACGGCTTATATCTCCTCTTCTTGATAAGCCTCTGTTGTCTCGACCCCGCTCTTTTCTGTCCTCCCCTGCATCCTCTGTGTGTTTTTCTCCAGATTTCAGCGGGGATCTCTGTTGTTCTGGCCGACAAGCCGGCCAGCCTCAGCGCGATCAGCTCATCTCTGGAGTAAACAATGCGCTGCACATCGGTGCTGTGTCCCAATGAGAGTAGTAGTTTTAAAGTGAAAAAACAAACCAGAACTCTCTCAGCCAGCTTGTTTGGAGAGGGCACAGCTTCAAAATGACGGTCATAAAGTTGCAGATACTAATAATAAAGAATAGAGCAAAAGAATTGTAAAACTAAGAAAAGAAACAGGAGCGACAGGCTGCACGAACGTGAGCATGCACACTAACGCTGATCCTGATCCGTTTGCCTCCACACTCGAGGTTTGAAACGAGCGAGTCAGACCGTGAACTCATCAGACTGTTTGCCGAGGTCAGAAATCAAGTTCACGCTCGTGTCTCTGCAGCTTTCGTACCAACACACTTCTGTTTGTGGCCCGTGGAGTTGCCCCCTGCTGGCTGTCAGAAACAATGCAGGTTTCGGTCACTTCTGAGTTCACTGATCAAGCTCAGAGGCCTGGTCCTGTCTGCAGTCTGCAGTTCCGTCCTGTCTGCAGATTCTCTTTATGTCCATCAGCTGTTGTTGTCTCTGCCCTTCAGCAAAAAGCTCGGGATAACCGGGCGGCTCAGCGCATCAACAAGGTGCAGCTGTCCAACGACCCGCTCAAATGCCACCAGTCCTCGCAGCAGCCGCTGCCGCCGGCGGGACCTTACGACCCAGGTTCCGTGGAGACGGAGGGGCCGTTCAAAGACCCGCTGAGGCCCAAAGAGTCGGAGCAGGAGCAGGAGTGGAAGCTCAGACAGGTGAGCAGAGTGTCAGTGTGTTTGTCTTTAACGCATCATCCCCCATGAAGTGCAACCAGAGAGAGACATCAGCACCGGCCGTTTGCCACAAACTGGATTTAACCAAAACCACATGAAACCGTCTCTGCAGAGACAGACAGGTCAACACATGTTCTGTCTTTATCTTTATAATGTGTTTCAGCACCCAGCATCACTGGCACAGACCACACGTCTCACCTGAGCCTCTGGGAAACAGACTGCAGAGGACACTAAAGAGTCCTCAGTGTCTCTGCTGCAAACGCACTCACTGTCTGTCTCTCACTGAAACTTAATTAATGACATCATTAATTATCATCCCTCCAGCTGGGAGGAGCTGAATCTGGGTTTGGACTGACAGGTCAGACCTGCAGTCTGCACACATCTCTAGCACTGTGACCAAAGTGTGTGTGTCTACCTGCAGCAGGTGTGTCAGCTCACCTGAAAACAGCTGGCTCTGCAGCCACCAATCAGACAGGAAGCGCTGCATCTCTTCCTCACGTGTTCACTGTATTCAGATCTGATGACAGTCCCTGTGGTCCAATCATGGCGGCCAGACGGTGACGGTTTCCCTCTCTGAGTTGTAACCATGGTAACCACTAGGCTGCATTGGGAGGTGGGGGGGCAGAGACAAAGTGAGAGATGGGGTCACATGACTTAAAGTGGGGGCATGAACGTATGGAAGGCTTTGCTGTTGTCACTGTGTCATTGATGAAGATGATTGGTGTGATGTGCATGCTGAGCCTCACTCGCCTCGACTAACATCTCTGATGTAATTGTCATTGAAAAGGGAGAGGTTATTGACAGGTGGGGAGCCGGTAAGAAGAGGCAGGAAAATCTCCCCCAAAGCAAAGCCCTAAAATCACCAACAGATAAAGATTGTCCCTACCAGGCATCTGTAGCAGGAGGTGGCAAAGAGGCTCTGGTAAGATCTCAAGGCGAACCTGTTCGAGGCAGACTTCCTGGATCCATGACCCTCTGAAATCCTCTTCCTGTCCTGGGGGGGCTCCTGTGCCGGTCCGCACACGCGTCAGTTTTCCCTCTGACCACCTGGAGGTTCAGGTGAATGCCTGGTCGAGGAGAGGAGAGCTGAGCGCATCAGCTGAGTCCTTTATTAGCTGATAGGAACGATTCGTCGATTATCAGATTGATTTTCTGTTGGTCGAAAACGAGCAAAGTCAAGAAAAACACTTCTCAGACCAGAAGTTGTGTTTTTCTTTGTTAACGGTGAAGAAAACTGAATATCTGTACCTTCAGAAAACTGTGCCGAGCATTTTTTGCTGTTTTCTGATGTTTTGCAGACCAGATGACCAATCGATCAATGAGGACCAATCAAAAGTTAAAGTAGTGATCGGTTAAAGCTGGAATCCAGAGAACAGCGTGTTTTAGATCCTTTAGATGCGTCACAGCTCCTGATCCATCGGTGCTGTTAGATCATCACACACAGTGAAGCTTCATTTCTGCGCTGTGTTAAATCAGACCTGAACTGAGCCGATGCTGCTTCCTGAACAGTTTTCTGCTCTGAATTCCACTTTCTGATGTTACTGAACAGAGAAACCAGGATGTAAATTTAAATTGACCACGTCGTTCGATCTCCTAAATCACTGTGAACTTCAGCTGGTCGCTAACAGCTAACAGCAGTGTCGTAAACCGCCGGACGTTCAAGTCATCGTGTCGCTGAACGAAGCAGGAAGCAGAATGTCGGTCAGCCCAGTTTGGCCTTTAGCCTGGACGGCAGAGCACATTCTGTCATCTCCTATCAGAACAAAAGCATCACTGACCTCCAGGACAGTCACGTGAAAGTAGAAGTGTTGATCGCAGACTCTCCCAGACCAAAGAGGATTTCAGACCCATGGACCCAGGATCGGTCACCGTCACCTTCTCTGGGCCAGTTCACATTTGAAAATGCAGGAGAGGGCTGTGGGAACACTGAAGGGGGGTTTGATGTGACTGCCTCAGAAGCACATCACTGATAAAAACAACTTTATTGATCGCTTCTGTTTGAGAACAGTTGACGTGGAGTTGACCCAGAGTCGCTGTCTGTGGCCTCAGTCTGTCTCAGAACTGACTGATTTTATTCTGAAGGGATGCTGCCTGCTCTGGATGTTGGTCTGCTGCTGTCCTTCAGCAGCCGCCTCACACTGATCTGAGAACAGCTCTCAGATGCTGCTGGTCTCAGGATCAGCTGGATGCATCCTGTCACTCTTTGTACAGATGCTCTTGTCTCATTGTTCAGATCAAAGTGGAGAGACAGTCTGACCTGTAGTGGTGAGGTTTGTCCTGAGGGTGGCGCTAGAGGACAGATCAAAGAGGGAGATTGGGAACAGTTGGATGGTGTGCTGACCACATCAGTGTCAAAACATGAAATCTGTCATACAAGCAGGTGATCGACAGACTAGAGGTCTTCACGGGTCCAAAAATTTGTGCCCAACCCAAAAAGACCCAGAAACGCACTACCTGAACCAGACCCAGTGTTGACTGAAAGCTATGACCCGGACCCTCACTGAACCGCAGACCTGGGACCCGACCAGGGCCTGATTGACTGTAGAAAATAAACTGTAGACTCAAACCGTGCAGGTCCTGTGTCAAGTCTCTGGTCCTAGGGTTCGGATGGACCCGTGAGGACCTCTATAACAGACACCTGAACTCAGCATGTGCAGGATGTGTCCCAGTCTGAGAGCAGGACCAGCATCTGGACTTGCCCCTCAGTGTGTGGTCTGTGTGCTGGAGGACGACTGCAGCCGCTCCTTCACTGTGAGCAGGTATCACTGCAGGTGTGATTAACCAGGTGAGAGACAGACAGGAAAGACAAGTCAGCAGGGAGGACTGATGATCAGCTCAAACGAAGTGTGACTATAAAGCCCCCCCCCCCCAGATCCCTCCAGAACCAGAACCACAGGAGGACTAAAACAGTTCTTAGGTCTGAATTATTGTCCAACACATCAGTCTGATAACGTGTCAAACCTTCAGCTGCTTCACTGAATCAGCTGATGGACGTGTTTTAGTCATGTGGTTTCTCCTGCCCCCCCGCACGCTGTCACCCCATTCATCACTGATTGTCCCACCTTTACTGAGAGAGAGAGAGAGAGAGAGAGAGAGAGAGAGAGAGAGAGAGAGAGAGAGAGAGAGAGAGAGAGAGAGAGAGAGAGAGAGAGTGAGAGAGAGAGACAGAGAGAGAGAGAGGGAAAGCGAGCATTACTAGCTGCCATGTCATCATGTTTTAACTCCACATGTAGAGACCAGTCAGCACACTGACATCCATTACTGTGTCTGTCTGTGTCCTCCTGCGTTTGTCCTCTTCTGCTTTTCTCCGGCAGCAAATGCGTCAGAAGAGTAAACAGCAGGCCAAGATTGAGGCGACTCAGAAGTTGGAGCAGGTGAAGAACGAGCAGCTCCTCCAGCAGAGGCAGCAGCAGCTGTTACCCGGTCAGCGTCTCGCTGGCCGGCTCTCCCCAGAGACCGGCAGCCGGAGCCCCATGACGCCCACCCAGCAGCCCGTAGCCGGGGGAAACGCCTCTCCCCTTCATCCTCCAGTGTCCAGGGAGGGTCAGTCCAGACAGCACCTCCTCCTGCAGGGCAGCCAGAGTTCAGGACAGGTTGATGACGTCTTCCTCAGACCACAAGCTCCTCCTCCCTCCGGCTTCTCCTCGCTCCCTCACTCTCCCCACCCCTCCTCCCCCCTCCACCAGCCCCCATCATCCCCCCAGATGTTCTCCCCACCCTCCTCTCGCCCCTCCTCACCCTGGGACCCTTACAGTAAGGTAGTAGGAACTCCTCGCCCCACCTCCTCCCAGGCTGGTGGTCTTCCAGCCCCCCAGCAGCAGCATCGTAACTCCCTCAGCGCCTCCCCGGCCCACGACGCCTTTGGTTCCCCCGCACCATCCCCAGACTCTAAAACCTCAGATGTTGGCAGGGCACTTGCACCCCAACCAGGTAACTCCCAGTTACTGTCTTCTCCTTGTTTTCTCCTTCCAGTGACTGTCTCCTCCTGGTTTTGTTCTCCTTCTGACCATCTTCTCCTTGTCTCCTCTTCCAGGACTGCAGCAGACCAGAACAGGTATGATGAGTCCTCCCTCCGGTTTGGCTCCTGATCACTCAGTCCGGCACACTGGTGTGCGAGCAGCGGAGAACTACCAGAGGAGTCCTCATGCCAGCAGTAACATCCGTGTGGTGGTGTCTGAATTGTACGGTCGATCTGGTGAACTGGTCCAGAGTGGGTTGTTTAAAGCCCCCATGCCCCCCCAGCACCAGCCTCAGCTGGAGGTGTTTGGCAGCACAGGAGGAGGAAGGAGGGACCCATCCAGACCCACAGATCTGGGCTTTGGCCTTCCCCAGTCGCAGGACCCTGCCTTCCCCTCCAGTCCACTGTCAGGACTGGGCTCCCCCCACCGCAGCCCCTATGCCCACCAGACACCTGGTACCCCCAGACTTGACTACGGGCAGCAGATCACTGACCCCTTCACCCAGCAGTCACCTTTGTCCTCCCGGCCTTCGCCTGACCCATATGCCAACTCTCAGACTCCTGGTACACCACGGCCGCATTCTGACCCCACATACCTCACCACACCTCCTGCGCTGAGACTGGACCATTTCAACCCACAGTCTGCTAACCGCCGACCGTCCCCCTCCCACCCAAACATGGACCCCTATTCTTCCAACCCAGGGACGCCCCGTCCCTCCGTCACTGAGCGTTTCCCCCGATCACCAGGGAGTCAGCGCAGCACCGACCCCTATGCTCAGCCTGCAGGTACACCACGACCCTCACCAGATCCCTACGCCCAGCAGCCCTCCACGCCACGGCCCCAGAAGACTGCTGAGTCCTTCAGCCAGGCCCCAGTGGAGAGCTTGACTTCTCAGCCTGCTGGATCTGGGTCATCCCCTTTGGCTCCAGCACTGTCTGGAGAGACTGTGACCTTCGCTCCAGCACACCACCAGGTAACAGATAGCCCTGAGGTTGTGTGTCTGCACTGTAGCTTCCTCTTTCATTTATTTGTTTTCTATGCAGTTGCAGGACTCAGGAGCCTCCAGCAGCCAGACCCCAAAACATCCTGGGATGTCGGAGGACAGCAGCTTCTCTGGTTTGGCAGGTCAGACTCCTGGTCAGGACCCTCTCAAGCAGGGTCACATGACACCAGGCTCCTCACAGACAGACAAGACACCAACCAATGAAATGGCAGCGCTGGCTGTGGCTTCTTTAGATGGACCAATGAGCATGATGCCTCAGCTTGGTGACTCAGAGGAGAAGCTGAGACAGGTAGGACAGGTGCTCTCCGGGAAGGAAACATGTTTTCTATATGTCAGGGTTTCATGTCATGTTTGATGCTGTTTCTTGAAGCAGAGCTGCATGTTTGAGTGTCTGGTCTCAGCTCTGGTTGATTCTGGTTCAGAGAGGTTTGGTTCTTGGCTGGTCTGGTCTCTACTCAGTTGTTGTGTCTGTTGTGCAGCGTCAGCGGCTCCGGCAGCTCATACTGAGGCAGCAGCAGCAGAAGAGTGCGTTACGGCAAGAGAAAGGTCTGCAGGAAGCGGCCTCTGGTTCTGCTCCACCGCACCACTGGTCCCAGGAGGACTCCTCCACTGCTCCTCCAGTAGACCTGTTTGGACGGCCCCCACCCCCTTACCCTGGCACCATGAGGCCTGGTGGAACAGCAGGAGCTCCAGCACCAAGGTTCCCTGGAGGTTTTCCAGGGGAGCAGCAGAGGACCTTCACCCCCAACGAGGCTCCTTTCCCTAGGCAGAGTCTCCCTAGAGAGCTGGGAGTCCGAGGACCGTCCCTGAGGTGAGAGAAACAAAACCTGGTCCTGACTTCATCTGCTGATGTGCTCTGGTTCTTCATGTTTCCTCTCCTTCCTCCTCTCCTCTCCTCTCTAGGTTCAGTGTTCCTCCGGGAGCTCCAGTGGGAGTCCAGGACTCCTTCTTGCATCCTCCTCATGGCTCAGTGCCTGGATCTGGGCTCACTGTGGCAGAGGGAGTCCCTGTGCAGATGAGGAGGCCGATGCCTGGGGAGTTCACGGGCATCAGACCCCTCTCTGCTCCTCTCATGATGCCAGGTGAGAGCGGGTGTCCAGCAGTACGTCTGTAGTCCACATCCAGGATTTACAAACCCATCAAGCTCAGTTTTTACAGTTAATTCAGGTTCCAGTTACAGGTTACAGACCAGTTGTACTTCTGCTCCCAGTATTTATGACATCATTCAAGCCCACAAATGGCCATTTTTAGATCTGATAATACTTGTGTACTTTTACTGAAGTTTTTGTTTCTGTTTTGTGGTATTATTACTTTAACTTGAGTAACTGACCTGAATGCTTTTCCATCGCTGATAAAATGTCATATTGATCCTGTTTTTAATATGAAGTTGCTAATAACCCATGTCCCTCCCCAGGTGTGCCCCAGCCCTTCCTCCCACGCTCCCTCCCCCTGCAGCAGCACAGCATCATGGGACAACCTTACATCGAGCTGCGACACCGCGCCCCTGAGCACCGCCTGAGGCTGCCCTTTCCTCTGCCCACTGCCTCAGATCCAGAGGCACTGCCGCTGCACCCCAGAGACACCCAGCCGTCTCTGGTCAGGCCCAGTCAGGGGGGCAGAGTGGGTGAGACGCCCCTCGGCCAGCAGATGGCGATGGAACAGCATGACCAGCAGCACCTCGGCCACGCGGCAGCACTGCCGCAGAGCGGGGAGTCGACACTCCCGGGAGCCGAGGGCATGGAGGAGCACCTGGAGGGGGAGGACTCGGCCGTGAAGGATCTGGAGGACGTGGAGGTGAAAGATCTGGTGGACCTCAACCTGAACCTTGACCCTGAAGACGGTATGAACATATGATCCCGATGCACAGAATGAGACAAACTTCCTGCTGATCTTTTGTCTGGTTTTAATGGCATGAGTAACAAACTAGCTTACGATGGTATAATGAGGAAAGTTTCTGCTGACTGTTTCAGGTAAGGAGGATCTGGATCTGGGTCCTAATGACCTCCACCTCGACGACTTCCTGCTCTCGGGGAAGTTCGACCTGATCGCCTACGCCGACCCCGAGCTCAACTTGGAGGACAAGAAGGACATGTTCAATGAGGAGCTGGACCTGGGGGAACCAGTGGAAGAGAAGGAGGGGGGAGCCAGCGGGACCAGGAGGACAGACAGCCACGCCTACCTGATCGGCCAGGTCAAACAGGAAGTGCAGGACGGCACTAAGACTGAAGCCAGCAACACCTCCCCTGCAGCCCAGCAGCCTGCACCACAACCTGGTGCCGTCATCACCAGCAGACACCCCAGACCTCCAGGAGCTGAGGTTGCAGGCTCCTGCCAGCCCAGCTCCTCTGCTCTCCTCATCACCAAGGTGGAACCTCCTCCTTCTTATTTAATGATCATTAATAAGCCACACCACGAACAAACCATCAATGATTTAATAAAGAAAATAGAATGAAATGCTTCTTCATATCTTCACCTCCTTCCCTCTGTGCTCCCTCTGTCCCTGCTGGGAGAAGGTGGAGGACTCTGGTTCAGGGGCCTTGCCGGCTCTTCAGCCCCAGGAACAGGCCTCGTCTTCGGGCATGGGTCCCAGGGCTCTGCCCCCGATGGCTGGAGGTAAATAATGTTGTTGATATTTTTCGAGATTTTATTGATCGATTATTGATCTGTTTTTATTGATTCATCATTCTTATTTTCGGCCAAAGTTTAACCAAAAAGAGTCTCCCTGCCTGTGTTCTTCTCCTCCTCCTCCTCCCCCCCCTCCCATCTCCAGGTCAACACTCTGTCTGCCAGCAGCAGCAGCAGCAGCAGCAGCAGCAGCAGCAGAGACCATTTGGACCCACCCCGTCCCCGTCGGCTCTCTTCACCCCCCACCCTCAGGCTCTCCTGGTGTCTCCTCATCCCAGTCTGACTCCTGAGGCCCCCCCTGCAGCATCTCACCCACTGTCACTCCAGCCCTCCCAGCCTAGCCTCCTCCTCAACCCCCAGACCCAGCCTTCACACCCAGGGACCTCCACTCAGAGCCAGGAAGTCTTCCCCCAGAACCAGGAGCAAAACAAGCACAGGCCTCTGCTCCTGGAGGAGCAGCCACTCCTCCTGCAGGACCTCCTTGACCAGGAGCGCCAGGAGCAGCAGCAGCAGAAACAGATGCAGGCCTTGATCAGACAGAGGTCCACCACAGAGTCTGTGTTACCCAACATGGGTAAGACCTGAACCCGAATCTCTACTCTGATCTCTGCTTTAAAAGGGATTGTTGTGTTGGAACGTTGTATGCTTTTAATTTGAAAAGGCTTTGTGGTCTGCATGTGTGTGTATGTATGTGTTCAGCAGGCTTTGACTCTATCTCTGACCCCATCATGAAGGCAAAGATGGTAGCTCTGAAGGGCATCAACAAGGTCATGACCCAGGGTAACCTGGGACTCAACCCCATGGTCATCAACAGGTACGGTGACCTCTGACCTGATGAAGCAGATGATCAGTTACTTTAACGTTCTTCTGAAATAGGACAAAACACTTAAGGAGACATCAAACAGGAGGACTGAGGATACAGACGAGTACAAAATGTCTGAGGTCCAATAAATCAGCCTTCAGGAGCTACAGAAGCTGCACTCATGACCTCCGTCCTGCAGTGAAGCAGAGACGTGTGTTGACCTCAGTGGACGGATGATGGTCGTCTGTTTGACTGTGGACGGTCTTCAGTCTCTAAGCACTGGTCTGACCAGAGCGTCTGTCCTCCACAGTCTGGATGTGAAGGGTCTGAGGTTCCTCTTAGACCCAGAAACATCAAACCTGAGACACGTGACGCTGTAACCTCAGAGAGCGTGTGTGTTTTTTTCTTTGTTTGTTAGCATCCCATTAGCCGTGTGCTAAAGCAACGCGTTAACGTGAGGAGTCAAACTGACAAGAGCAGAGGATTGTGGGTTTTTCTTTGTTCTTGAAGCAGCTGATAACAGAAAAAGTCATCTGACCGTCAAATATATATATAACTAACTCTTTTCCCTGTGTGTGTGTCAGGTTCCAGCAGGTTCCAGGGGCTCAGGGAGCTCAGGGGGCTCCAGTGGCCCTGGGTCCAGAGGGGTCTCCTCAGCCTGCACACCTGCCCCAACAGGTGTGTAGAACTGTGACCGCTGGGGTCGTCAGGAGAATCTAATCTGTGTGCAGCGTCACAGCTCAGTGAATGATTGACGTGAAGCTGAATGTGTTGTTGGATTGTGTGGAACGAATCTGTGTGTCCAGACTTTGCTGAGTTTGGGTTCAAACAGGAAGTGTCTTCTCTTCCTGTCAGGACACCAAGTTGAACCAACAGTTGGTGCGACCCAGCCCCCCCAGCTTCGGCCCGGGCTTTGTCAGTGAGTACCGCCTGTCAGTCTCTCACTGTCATGTTTCCTACTTTGATCAGAACCAGCTGAACCAAAACAAACCGTCGGCTAACTGAGGGACATGACAGAACTCTGTATTTACTGAGAACATGTTGGCGTCACAGTTTAAATAAATAGAAAACAGAACCAAACTCCATATAGACAGACATGTCAGGAACCCCCCATCCCGTAAACCACATCAAACGAAAGCTGTCATGTCTCCTGCAGACGAGGCTCAGCGGCGTCAGTACGAGGAGTGGTTGGGGGAGACGCAGCAGCTCCTGCAGATGCAGCAGCGCCTCCTGGAGGACCAGATCGCCTCTCACCGCAAGACCAAGAAATCTCTATCGGCCAAACAGAGGACAGCCAAGAAGGCCGGCCGACCCTTCTCCGAGGAGGACGCCGCTCAGCTCCAACACATCACCGAGCAGCAGGGGACAGTCCAGAAACAGCTGGAGCAGGTACACGACCACACCTGCAGCCTCATTTCTAACTGATGTATGTGGACAAAAATGCAAAGGAGAACAGACAAACATTTAGAGTTTGAGTGTGTCTGAGTCAGAATAAACTGCAGTGTGTGTGCTGACGAAGGTTCACTGATGAGGAAGAAAATCGATCAGCTGTGAGGCGTTCAGGTTCAATCCAGACGTGTGTGATGTCTGTTTTCTGTTGTCAGATCCGGAAGCAGCAGAAGGATCATGCAGAGCTGATTGAAGACTACAGGACCAAACAGCAGCAGCAGAGAGCTCTGCAGCAGCAGCAACCGGCCCCGCCCCCCATGATGCCTACGGGAGCGCCCCCCATACCCCAGACCCTCCTCTCCCAGCCCATGGTGGCCATGCAGGCCCACCCGGGGGGCCCCACCCCAGCCCGTGTCACAAACATCCCCCCTGGTTGGACCCCAGGGGGCGGGGCCCCAGGGATGGTTGCACAGAGGATGCCGCCTCATCTGCCTCCTCAGATGCCCCCCGCCCCACCTAACGCCCCCCAGGCTCCCCCACACGCCCAGACCCCCGCGGCCATGGTGCCGGGCCTCGCTGCTCCAACAGCAGGCTTCACCGCAGGTCCCCGAGGCCCCGCTGGAGGGCCCAATGGAGCCGCAGGGGACGGAGCCGCCCCCCCTCGTCAGGTAACACACCTGGAATCAACCATAGCATTTACACTGTTCAGGTTTACCCTCACACTGGTCTCTTTAAATCGTTCCTGTGGAGTGTAGACCTCCAGGAACCATGGAGCTGTTTGTGTCCCCCTTTCATTTGTCTTCTGTCTCAGAATACTTGAAAACATCTTTGTAGAAAAGAGATGCAGTGGACATTCAGTCCCCGTACCCCAAACCCCGTCCAGAACAGAACAGATGAAGCTCAGGGCTGCTCGTCTGCTCGTGTGGACAGATTGTCTTTTCTGCAGAGCGGGAAAACATGTTTGTGTTTCATGTTCATGTACATCCCTGATTTTAACATGATTCTTGTAGGCTTTTCTTTAAAGTAGGATAAAAACCCACCACAGACGTTATCGTAGTCCGTTTCTGACTCCACCTCCGTCTCCACGACCTGCAGGTGAACTTTGACGACAACAACCCTTTCAGCGAGGGTTTCCAGGAGAGAGAGAGGAGGGAGAGGCTGAGGGAGCAGCAGGAGAGGCAGAGAGTTCAGCTCATGCAGGAGGTAAAACGTCCTGCCGCCATCACTCCGAGAACAGGAAGTACAGACACAAACACAGCTGTTAATCTGTAGAGAACAGGAAGTGGAGTCAGAAAAAAACTGTTAATCTGTAGAGAACAGGAAGTGGAGTCAAAAAACAGCTGTTAATCTGTAGAGAACAGGAAGTGGAGACAAAAAACAGCTGTTAATCTGTAGAGAACAGGAAGTGGAGGCAAAAAACAGCTGTTAATCTGTAGAGAACAGGAAGTGGAGACAAAAAACAGTTGTTAATCTGTAGAGAACAGGAAGTGGAGACAAAAAACAGCTGTTAATCTGTAGAGAACAGGAAGTGGAGACAAAAAACAGCTGTTAATCTGCAGAGAACAGAAAGTGGAGACAAAAAACATCTGTTAATCTGTAGAGAACAGGAAGTGGAGACAAAAAACAGTTGTTAATCTGTAGAGAACAGGAAGTGGAGACAAAAAAAGATGTTAATCAGTAGAGAACAGGAAGTGGAGTAAAAAAAGGCTGTTAATCTACAGAGAACAGGAAGTGGAGTAAAAAAAAAAGCTGTTAATCTGCAGAGAACAGGAAGTGGAGACAAAAAACAGCTGTTAATCTGCAGAGAACAGGAAGTGGAGACAAAAAACAGCTGTTAATCTGTAGAGAACAGGAAGTGGAGGCAAAAAACAGCTGTTAATCTGTAGAGAACAGGAAGTGGAGACAAAAAACAGTTGTTAATCTGTAGAGAACAGGAAGTGGAGACAAAAAACAGCTGTTAATCTGTAGAGAACAGGAAGTGGAGACAAAAAACAGCTGTTAATCTGCAGAGAACAGAAAGTGGAGACAAAAAACATCTGTTAATCTGTAGAGAACAGGAAGTGGAGACAAAAAACAGTTGTTAATCTGTAGAGAACAGGAAGTGGAGACAAAAAAAGATGTTAATCAGTAGAGAACAGGAAGTGGAGTAAAAAAAAAAGCTGTTAATCTGCAGAGAACAGGAAGTGGAGACAAAAAACAGCTGTTAATCTGCAGAGAACAGGAAGTGGAGACAAAAAACAGCTGTTAATCTGTAGAGAACAGGAAGTGGAGACAAAAAACAGCTGTTAATCTGCAGAGAACAGGAAGTGGAGACAAAAAACAGTTGTTAATCTGCAGAGAACAGGAAGTGGAGACACAAACACAGCTGTCAATCTGTAGAGAACAGGAAGTGGAGACATGAACACAGCTGTTAACGCCGTCTTCTCCTCTCAGGTGGAGCGTCATCGTGCCCTACAGCAGAGACTGGAGATGGAGCAGCAAGGACACCTGGGGGCCTCCATGGGTCCTGGAGCTGCAGTAGCAGCCATGCCCCCATCTGGAGCTCCATCAGGGGCTCGAGTTGGGCAAACATCGGGACCTGGAGGTCCTGCTGGGCCAGCACAGGCACCTGGTGGCGACGGTCTTTCTCAGATGCCTTTCTTCAGCTCTGAGCTGCCCCAAGACTTCCTCCAGTCCCCCCCAGCCTCCAGACCTCCCCCACAGCCCCAAAGCCAAGTGGGGGTACCATTCCCCCAACAGGCAGGCCTCCAGCAGGGCTTCACTGGAGGACCTTTGCACCCTGGAGCTCATGCGGGTCCAGGTCTGCTGCCCGTGGCCACAGTTGAGCGGGGCAGGGCCATGCCTGAGCGTGCCCCCCCCATGGATTTGGCTCCTTCCAACCTCCAAACCAGGCCGAGATTCTCAGGGCCCACATCCCAGGGACAGGTACGACCAGCTGGGATAGGAGCCGCAGAAATGACCCTCTCCATTCCTAGAGGTCAGGCTCATCGATTTGGACACGACTCCTCCTCTTCCTCCCCCTCTACCCTCTTCCCCTCTGGTGGCCCCGGCTCCCTCATACAGCTCTACTCTGATATCATCCCTGATGATAAACCAAAGAAGAAGAGGAGCCGGAAGAGGGACGGAGAGGACACCGCAGGAGGAGCCAGGACGCCTCTGTCCTCACACTCTGATGACATCACAGCTCCGCCCACCCCCGCTGTCTCGGACACTTCCTGCTCCACACCCACTCGGAGCAGCATGGACCAATCAGATCTGTCCTTCCCTCTGGGTTCCTCCCTCTGCAGTCTGGCTTCGTCATCGGAGTTGGAGAGGCAGCTGTCCATCATCTCTGCAGCCCAGCAGAGGGGCTCCATCGTGGGCACGGAGTCTCTGAGAGGCCCCCTGTCTGCAGCACGTCTGGAGGTCAAGGTGGGGTTTTAATGACCATCAGTAACCTGTAATACTACTGTCGTGGTAGCTTCAGGGCATTCAATCGATCGCAACTGGACTTTGTCAGTTTGTCTTGTCCAGTTGCGATCGATTGAATGCCCTGAAGCTTACAATGACCTGGATGAACGAGAATATTCACAGGCATACTGTTGTGGTATTTTTGTACTGGTACTGTAGTGTATCAGCTCAGGTGGTCAGTATTTTGTGTCCTTGTCTTCCCTGCAGGAGGAGCATGAGGAGGGAGGAGCGTATGGGGAGGGCGCAGTGAAGATGGAAGATGGTGGGGGCGAGGGATTCTCCACCCCTTCTCCTCTCCACGGTGGAGGTAAAGATGGAGATGGAGGGAAGGAGCTGCTGAGACACCTGCTGAAGGACAAGACCTCCCCGTCCACCACGCCGTCACCCACCAGCCAGGCCCCGCCCACCGCCCGCCGTCAGCTGTCCAGTGAGAGCATCCGGTCCGAGGAGGAGGACAGGCCTAGTTCCCATGGCAACATGGTGAGGAGGGCGAAGGTCGTCAGTCCGGTGCCTGTGTTCAGATCACATGACCGCCTCGTCTCAGGCAGGAAAAACAGGATTCACAGTGAACAGATCCATGTCCAAGTCCTGCTTAATCTCTGTCCTCCTGCAGGTCCTCAGTCCATGTCCAGATGTCCTGGATTCCTCCGGCAGGAAGAAGACTCAGCGCTGTAAGAGACTGGCTCGGCTGGAGAAAGACAGAGCTCCTCCCAAAACCAAGAGGAGGAAGAGAGAGGATGAAGAGAAGACGCTCCATTCCTCCACCTCCTCCTCCTCTGACCCACTGATGACACACCTCACACAGGTGGACCAACAGCACCTCCCTTCCTCTTTCTCTGCACTTCCCTTTGCTCCTTCCTTCCTTCCTTGTCCCCTTCGTGCCTTGTTTGTCTCCTCCAGAGCTGTTTCCTCCATTAATGGACCTTTAATTTATTTCTGCAATGTTAACTAAACTCCTTCATTTCCCTTTTCCCTGCTTTCCCTGTCTTCTCGTCCCTCTTTCCTTAATCCTTCCCTCCTTAGTGTCCTTCCTTCCTCTTTCCTTTGTCCTCTCTCGATGTGACAGCGTGATCTAATGATTTTCACTTTGAGTATCAGGTCATCATCATCAATTCATCTCTGCAGCTTCTGCATGAATTAACTCATGATGCAGCTCATAAACTGTTAAAGAGACATCCAGCTGACAGTCCCTCAGAGTCAGATGTCCCCCATGCAGAGGGACTGTCAGCGGAGGACGTTTGGACGTTTGCGTCAAAATCATTTCATTGACTCATTTTTATATGAAATCATCATCAAACACTGATTGACTTTCTGAAGTTTCTTTTCCTCCAGTCATCAGTACTGTTACTGACAGCTGATCATCTGTATTGATTATATTGATTATTGAACCCCCCCCCCCCCCCCCCCCCCAGCTCTCGGTGCTGCCCCTCATGGAGCCGGTTCTGGGCGTAGACCTGAGTCTGTTCGCGCCATATGGTGGCTCCAGTCTGGGCAGAGACTCCAGACTGACCGGCTCCTTCGGCAACGCCTGCCTGGACGGAGTCACAGACTATTACTCCCAGCTCATATACAAGGTACTACTGCAGTAGTACTACAGTAATACTACAGTACTGCATACTGCTTCTGTGACTTTGGCCTCAGCAGCACAGATGTTTGACTCGTGTTTGGCTAAAAACCGTCTCTTTCTGTCCGTCTCTCCCCCCAGCAGAATAACCTCAGTAACCCCCCCACACCCCCGGCCTCCCTGCCCCCCACCCCCCCGCCTGTCGCCAGGCAGAAACTGGTCAACGGTTTCGCCACGACAGAGGAGCTGTCCAGGAAGGACATCACTGAGCCTGACGGTGAGACAAAGCTTCCCTTTGATCATGTCACACTTCTGTTATTGGAGGAGGCGGAATGTGGGCGGAGCATGGGTGGAGCGTGGGCGGAGTGTGGGAGGAGTCCATCACAGAGTGCAGTAGCTGATCTGTGTCCTCATGTTCACACCGGCGCCGTGTCTTTTCTTTCAGTGAAAGGTGTGAAGCAGAAGGGGGAGGGGCTTCTGTCTCTAAACCACGCCTCAAAGACTGTGGATGTCCCCGCCTCCCTGCCGACCCCACCCCACAACAACCAGGAAGAGCTCAGGTAAAAACAACATCAGAAGGTTTCAGGAAAAGAGAAACATTCTGAGGAGATGGATTTCAAGTTTCAGTCACATCCTGTCTTCTTCTTCTGTCGCGCTGACGCGTGTTTCTTCTTCGTGTGTTTTCCTCCTCAGGGTCCAGGACTCGTCAGAGCGCGACAGTCCAGATGGCTTTGTCCCATCGTCGTCTCCGGAGAGCGTGGCCGACGTGGAGGTCAGCAGGTACCCCGACCTCTCCTTCATCAAATTGGAGCCGCCGTCGCCCTGCCCATCACCTCCATTACCCATCATGCCCTGCGCCTGGGGAAAAGGTCAGTCATCAGCGGGTGAAAGAAGTCCAGGTTTACTGGCTTTGAACCAGTTTGGTCATTTCCTGCTCAGTGAGACCAGCTGAGACAGACCTCACTTGATTCTGATTGGCTGTTCCCCTCTAAATACACATGTCATTGTGTGTGTGTGTGTGTGTGTGTGTGTGTGTGTGTGTGTGTGTGTGTGTGTGTGTGTGTGTGTGTGTGTGTGTGTGTGTGTGTGTTCAGGCTCTGCAGTGAAACAGGAAGTGAAGGCGGAGCCTAACCATCAGGATCTTCCTTCCTGCTCTAACACGGACCTGGTTACTATAGCAATAACCCTGAACCCTGTTGCAGCTCAGGTACACATCTCTCTCTCTCTGTCTCTCTCTGTCTCTCTCTGTCTCTCTCTCTCTCTGTCTCTCTCTGTCTCTCTCTCTCTCTCTGTCTCTCTCTCTCTCTCTCTCTCTCTCTCTGTCTCTCTCTGTCTCTCTCTCTCTCTCTCTGTCTCTGTCTCTCTCTCTGTCTCTCTCTCTGTCTCTGTCTCTCTCTCTCTCTCTCTCTGTCTCTGTCTCTGTTTCTCTCTCTGTCTCTCTCTCTCTCTCTCTCTCTGTCTCTCTCTCCTGTCTCTCTCTCTCTCTGTCTCTGTCTCTCTCTCTCTCTGTCTCTCTCTCTCTCTCTCTCTCTCTCTCTCCTGTCTCTCTCCTGTCTCTCTGTCTCTCTCTCTCTCTCTGTCTCTCCTGTCTCTCTCTCTCTCTCTCTCTCTCTCTCTGTCTCTCTCTCTCTCCTGTCTCTCTGTCTCTCTGTCTCTCTCTCTCTCCTGTCTCTCTCTGTCTCTGTCTCTCTGAACTGTCTCTCTCTGGAGTCAGTAGCCCCTCCCTCTTGATGACACCACTGGCTGTGTTTTGCAGAACGTTGCAGGTGTAATGGCGGCAGTGGGGGAGCTGCTGCAGGTCCCCGTCCCCGTCGACTACCAGCTGAGTCGACTCGCTGCCCCCGAGCGCAGCTCTCTGGCCCTGCTGGCCGGAGTCCGAGTGCCGCTGATGCAGGTGAGAGAAAATACTGCGTGTACGTGTACTGCGTGTACGTGTACTGCGTGTACATGGACAGGTGTGTAGATTCAGAGGGCAGTTAACGCTCTGCTGCTTGATGTCGGTCCGACTGAACCCACCTTACAGCTGCTGTGTGGTTCAGAATGAACAGAAGAAGACGAATCATGGAAATAACGTCAGAATGAAGAAAAACGTTTGTTCAGTCGTTAAAGAGAGAAACGTGTTTGACACTTGATTTGTGTGTGCAGGGTTCAACAGGCAGCAGGCAGCAGAGGCCTCCACCTGCAGCTGGAAACACAGGTGTGCACGCACACACACACACACACACACACACACACACACACACACACACACACAGTCTGGAGGCAAAGGAGGAGGTTTTGTTAAAGGAGGTGTTCAGGTGTTAGTCTGTGGTCTGAGTCGAATCGACCAATCACGTCTGAGCAGCTTGTGGTTGCATGCAGGTAAACTCTGTGGAGAGCATGAGAGATCGGTTTGATTGCTTTTCATCATCTTTGATTTAAATGTGTCTTCATTCATATGCAGATGAGTGTTTCTAGAGATTAGCCGAAACGTCGTGTGGACCTAAGAGAAGATAAGAGATGAAACTTTTTTAATCCCACACCAGGCAAATCTACATGTAAGAATAGAAAGGAGAGGTAGAATGTGTACATTACATTTTTAAAGACTGTGGAAATAATAGTGCAAACACTGATGAAGGCGTGCTGTAGACACTGAGGAGGTCTTGGTCTGGACGTCTGCTGGTCCACAGGAAGCCCTGAAACACTGGCTGAGAGCTGATTGGTTCGCAGAGCAGCTGGACTGTGATTGACGGCTCTCTGTGTTCTGTGCGTGTTGCCTCCAGGTGTCAGAATGGACTACATCCAACATGGCGGCTCTGCTGCTGCTGCTCCTGCCAGGCCTCAGTGTTGCAGCAACTGCAAGGGGCTGCTGGGAAACGGAGTTCGCATCGTCAAGGAGCTCAAACAGGTTGGACATGGACGTCTGTTGATCTGTGTAACTGATGCTTTGTCCACACGTACACAGGTGTTTCTGTAAACAGCCAGAGTTTATCATCATCATGGAACAGGAAGAGACTGTGTGTGTGTTGCAGGAGGGTCAGTCCAGACCAGGATCCAGCCTGGTGTTCTGCAGTCCACACTGCTCTGCACTCTACACGTCTGACCTCCAGAGCAGAGCCACTGCAAACAAGGTGAGCGATCCGATCAGGTTATTGGTTATTGAAGAGGAGTGGCAGCTGTGTGATTGTCTGCCTGTGTCGGCCCCCCCCCCCCACTCAGGGAAGAAGAGTGTCCACTTTGAATCCGTCCCCAGTGCTTCAGTGTGTCTCCTGTCCGAGCAGCAGACATGACATGTCCTTGCTTTTAGCCCACAAACACTAGATCCTACATTTCCCATAATGCAGTGTAAAGGGAGTAACTGGAGGCTGGTCGTATTGATAAAGGTGATGTCATGGCATGTAGTTGATGACATCATTACATCCATCTGTCTGTCCTCAGGCTGCAGACCCCGTCCTGTCTGACTCTGAGCGCCCCCCTCCCAGCAGAGTGCAGCACCAGTACACCAACAACATGTCCTCCATCACTGTCCACTCCCTCCTCCACATTCCCTCCTCTCCTCCCCCCACGCCCTCCTCCCCGCCACTCTCCTTCCCCCCTGCCTCCACTATCACCATGGAGACCAGGCCCCGCATGGACATCCTTAAGGTGGGTGTGTCCTCTGAGCGATACAGAGTGATAGCTGATCATGTGGGTGACTGATTGGATGACAGACTTGCTGATTGGTTTACAGGTGAAGGTGAAGTTAAAGCCCCGCCCCCGGGCAGTCACAGGTGGAGAGGACTCGCTGCCACTGCGCCACTTGAAGAGGATGAAGAGTTGCCGCTGGAGACGATGGAGCGTTAGCATCACCCTCAGCAGGTTAGCCTGTTAGCATCACACTGTGCTGGTTAGCCTGTTAGCATCACACTCAGCAGCTTAGCATCACACTGAGCTAGTTAGCCTGGTAATGTCACTTTCAGCAACTTAGCCTGTTAGCATCATACTGAGCTGGTTAGCATTATACTCAGCAGGTTAACTCTTTAGTATTCTTCTCAATGTCCCTCTGCGGGGGCAGCTGAGGTAGAGTGCTCGTCCACCAGTCAGGAGGTTGGTGGTTCGATCCCTGGCCTCAGCAGTCCACATGCCAAAATGTCCTTGGGAAAGATACTGAACCCCAAAACTGCCCCGATGCTGCGCCATCAGTGTGTGAGTTCATGTGTACGTTGCTGTGGATCAAAGTGTCTGTTTGTTTTTACCCAGGGGCCCTTGCAGTCCTAATGAGGTGGTTGCCATGCCAACGGAGGAGGAAGCTGATGTGTTGTTGAAGAAGTTTGGAGCGTATCTTCGTCCTGACCCGTTACCCAAAGACCAACGGAGGTGCTGCTTCTGTAACCAGCAGGGAGACGGACAGACAGATGGACCAGCCAGACTGCTGAACCTGGACCTGGACCTCTGGGTGAGTCTACTGGTCTCTGCTGGACTCTAGTCTGGACCAGCAGAGTCCCTGATGGTAATCTGGACCAGCAGAGTCCCTGATGGTAATCTGGACCAGCAGAGTGCCTGATGGTAGTCTGGACTAGCAGAGTCCCTGATGGTAATCTGGACCAGCAGAGTGCCTGATGGTTGTCTGGACCAGCAGAGTGCCTGATGGTTGTCTGGACCAGCAGAGTGCCTGATGATTGTCTGGACCAGCAGAGTCCCTGATGGTAGTCTGGACCAGCAGATCTGAATGGCATCAGTTAATCATGTGCCTGTCTCTCTGTGTTGCAGGTCCACCTGAACTGTGCTCTGTGGTCCAGTGAGGTCTATGAGACCCAGGCCGGTGCTCTGATCAACGTGGAGCTGGCTCTGAGACGAGGTCTGACTCTGCGCTGCGCTTACTGTCAGCAGACCGGAGCCACGAGTGGCTGCAACCGCCTCCGCTGCACCAACACCTACCACTTCACCTGCGCGCTGCAGGCCCACTGCACCTTCTTCAAGGTAGTTCCCTTTGAAAACACCTGAGAACACAAACACGTCTGGCCCACATGTACATGTGAACACACACCCTCAGACTCCATCACACACACTCTGCTCTTTGTCCTCCAGGATAAGACGATGCTCTGTCACCTCCATAAGCCCAGGACGGTTCCTGTCAGTGGGGACAGGTCCTCCAGCTGCTCCCCCTCCTCCACCCCGGGACCGACCCCTGACCCTGCAGCGATGGCGGCCATTGACCCGTACGACTCTGAGCTGCGCTGCTTCGCCGTGTTTCGGCGGGTGTTTGTGCAGCGCGACGAGGCGCGGCAGATCGCCGCCGTGGTGCAGCGTGGTGAGCGGCAGCACACCTTCCGGGTCGGCAGCCTGCTGTTCCGAAGCATCGGCCGGCTCCTCCCGCAGCAGATGAACGCCTTCCACAACAAGACTGCCATCTTTCCCATCGGTTACCATGCCAACCGCATCTACTGGAGCATGCGCCACAGCAACAGGTAAATCTCCACTGTGAATCTCCAGTGAAGTCTCCCATGATGCTTTGCTTCCTAATGACATCATGGCTGCAAACACGGTGAATTATCAGAGAAACTCATGAAGGAAGCTTTGACTCACTGCGGTCGAGTGTCCAGGATCAGTCAGGCTCAGTTTGGCCCAGAACCAGAAAACCAAGTCCAGAGACGATCTCTGATTGGTCGTCAGGCCACAGCGTGTAACGAGTGATGTCACTGTGCCTCTGCAGACGCTGTAAGTACATGTGCTACATCGAGGAGCAGGAGGGCCAGCCGCTGTTCAAAGTCAAGGTGGTGGAGAAGGGATACGAGGACCTGGTTCTGACCGGACCAACGCCTAAAGGTAAGCCTTACCTGTGTCATGTTACCTGTGTTAACAGGAAGTGTCCTCTGGCTGGCTCACTGGTGAGAGTGTGTGTGTGTGGATGCACAAAGGGTCCAATCACAGGACTTTGATGTCTGCCATTACATGGACCTTTGAAGTTCCTATGGACGCTGAAAAAGTGTTTGATGGAACTGAAGAATGTTTGACATCCTGAAGATGTTTGTCTTCAGGGCTGCGTTAATCCGGTCTTCAGGTCTGGGTTGATCCGGTCTACTGGGCTGGGTTGATCTGGTCTTCTGGCCTGGGTTGATCCGGTCTACTGGGCTGGGTTGAAGAGCCTCTGTCTTGACTAATGGTCAGCAGTCCCTTTAAACTAACAAGAGGCAGGTCCTCAGGACGTCCGCTGTCCCTTCTCCTGTCTGTCCTGCCTGCAGAGCTGAAGCGCTTCAGTTAATTAAAGGGGCAAAAAGGCCTAAAAGCAGCCGATGTCCTCCTGAGCGTGATGTCCCCCTGAGACTTCTCTGATCACCTGTTGAAGTGTTTGGACTGAAGCCTGCAGTCAGTCGACTTACGAGGTCCTGATGAGCTGCTTCTTGAGCTCAGCACAAAAACCACATCAGGAGCTGATGATGAAAGCATCAAAGGAAACATCTTCACCATTAACACCAGCAGGAAGCTCCCCTGACGCGTCTGTCTATTCTGTCTGTCTCTGTCTTGTCTTTCTGTCTGCAGCTGTGTGGGACCAGATCCTGGAGCCAGTGTCTCAGATGAGATCCTCCAGTGGGACTCTGAAGCTGTTCCCAGTTTACCTGAAAGGAGAAGATCTGTTTGGTTTGACATCGTCTGCAGTGACCAGGATCATCGAGTCTGTACGTGCGCGTGCACACACACACACACACGCAGACACATGCACACACATTAAATCCAGACACATACTGACCGTCTACTCTGTGTGTGTGTGTGTGTGTGTGTGTGTGTGTGTGTGTGTGTGTGTGTGTGTGTGTGTGTGTGTGTGTGTGTGTGTGTGTGTGTGTGTGTGTGTGTGTGTGTGTGTGTGTGTGTGTGTGTGTGTGTGTAGTTGCCAGGTGTGGAGTCCTGTGAGCGGTACACCTTCCGTTATGGCAGGAACCCCCTCATGGAG
>NC_092073.1:24240000-24245000 GCF_039877785.1 Chaetodon trifascialis
CCTCTGGACCTCCAGAGTCTCTCAGGTACTTTGTGAATGACTCTCAGACCAGAACCTGACGAGTCTGAGGTCTGGACCGACTCGGCCTAGTTTTATTTTGAAGGTCGTGAGCTGAGCAGTCTTCCTTTGGACAGGCGCGTGATTTGCTTTATTGTGAGTCGTAGGCGGAAGTCACATGCTTCGTGCTGCCCGACTTGATGTTTCAGAGAGGAAACTTGCTGCAGACACGGAGGCTTCTATGAGAGGACTTGAAGGAAGAACAGCTCGGTGTTGAGCCTCTGCGGCTACAGTCAGAACTGCGCTTAAAAACCGCTCATTTTCATCTCATCGGCTAACCGACCTGAAACCGGACGGCAGGCTCAGCCAGCTGGCCTGGGAGACGCTGAGCGAGCTGCTACAGGCTAATGAACCGTGAGTAGAGTTCAGCGAGAGGCTCGAGAGTCGGATTCAGCGTAAAAACAGTGTTTCGGGTTGAATTAAGACCTGTTGAAGGTCGGACATTAGCACATTCCACTCAGTGAGTTTAGCTAACGTTCGCTAAGCTAGCGAGTTCCATTATCGGTCAGCTTGCTAGCACAGCTGAAGGTGAGCTTTTCCCTGAAAACCGTTAATTTGTTCAGACTTTGAGTTCAGACAGTTCACACATGAAGTCTGTGTTTGCTTCGCTTTGGCTCAACTGCACCGGTTTTTCTATGAAAGCAGCGGGCTGAGCTTTAACTGAGCTTTCAGCCTGTTACTCGTTTGTTTGTTGGATTATTTCATTTTTCAGTGAAAACAATAAACCAAACCACAGTGAAGGTTAAAGATGTTTCAGATCTTTACAGACTGTGTGGTTTTAATCCTCCACCTCAAAACTCGGCGTGATTCTTGAAGATCCTCATTTAGGAAACATAATCCGAAACTCCCTTTAAAAAGCGTCAGATTTTAGGCTAAAAGGAAAACATGCAGCGACCGGCTGCTCGGCGATAAAAGTGTCCCTGCAGCTGACCCTGAATCTGGAAGATCTTCTTCTTTAATTCGGCTGACAGTTCAGCGAGTTGATTGAATCCTTTCAGATTTAAGGTGTGATTGATGATTGATGGTTGATGATTGGCTCACACTGATGCTGCTCACCTGTTCTGATGATGTCAGCAGGTCGTTTCATCCAGAACAAACTGGAAAGACTTTAAAGTAAATGACTGACGCTCGCCTCAGAATTATTAACCAGTTTACAAGAGGACACCTGACACCTGTCCTCATGTCTCCTGTTAAACTCACCTGCTCAGGTGTTTGCTGGTATCAGCTGACAGTCGGGCTGCGGTTATATTTTATTGATTCCTGATCGATTGCAGTCTCTGGTTCTGTTCCAGTCCATGAAGGAGTACACATGGAGACTTCAGTCTGTGTTTGAAGGTGTCAGATCAATCAACCTGATCAATAACAAAGATTCACTTTTACTCAAACCAAACGTGTCTGTGAACCTGCTGACTGCAGGGGGTCAAAGGTCAGCAGCTCAAGTGAAGCATCATGATGGTGAAGAGGATCTGAGGCGTCACAGCGAATCAGAGGCGGAAGATACGTTCGGATGTCGCCGGAAACCAGAAACTTCACTTGAACTTAACGATCAACGAGCGGGTGGGCGCTCAAAGTGCGTCCGCTGGCGTCGGCGTGCTGACTCGCTGGCTCGTCCCGTGTCGTCGTCGCCCTTTGACCCTGGAGAGGCGACGGTCTGTTCGTTCAGTGTTTCCTTCTGAAACTGAAAAATAGAAACATGAAGGTTCTGAGTTCAACTTTCTGTCTTTTACACTGGATGTCCCACAGGTGAGCAGGCAGGTAAGCAGACAGGTGAGCAGGCAGGTAAGCAGGCAGGTAAGCAGACAGGTAAGCAGACAGGTGAGCAGGCAGGTAAGCAGACAGGTAAGCAGACAGGTGAGCAGGCAGGTAAGCAGACAGGTAAGCAGACAGGTGAGCAGGCAGGTAAGCAGGCAGGTAAGCAGACAGGTAAGCAGACAGGTGAGCAGGCAGGTAAGCAGACAGGTGAGCAGGCAGGTGAGCAGGCAGGTAAGCAGACAGGTGAGCAGGCAGGTGAGCAGGCAGGTAAGCAGACAGGTGAGCAGGCTCACAGGTAACAGCTGACTGAGGGTTATTGACGGGCTGATTGACAGCGAGATAGACCAACCGGTGCCAGACTGCCTGGGTCTGAACAGTCCATGGAAGGTTGAAAGCCTCTTCAGTCTTTCTCTGTCTCTGTCTCTGTCTCTCTCCCTCTGTCCCCCTCACTCTCTCTCTCTGCAGCAGTGTAATGTAAGGCGATGCTCGCTCGGCCACCATGGCCAGTGTCACGCTGAGGTACTTCTGTTACGGCTGCCTCGTCACCTCAGCGACCTGGTCTGTCCTCCTCTTCCTCTACTTCTCTCTGGGGACGGAGCCCGGCCAAGGCAGGACCCCCCTGCAGCACCGCAGCCAGCCAGTCACGAAGGGCCTGGTCGACCGGAGGGCGGGGCATCGGCTTCCGCCGGCCAATAAGGGAGTGGAGCTGTCGCCAGAGATGGGTGAGTGGCCGTGGTGTGTTCAGGTGCTGCTAGGAGGCTCGGGGGGGGGGGTCTCTGAAGCTGGTCCACCATCCAGCAGGCAGAACTGGTGCTGGAGTGGACATTGGACACAGCCATACAGTCCTGGTCTCTGTCACACTCTGAGTCCTGGTCTCTCTGATACTGTCTGCAGGCATGATCTTCAATGAAGCGGATCAGGAAGTGAGGGACACTGGTTACCATAGACACGCCTTCAACGTCCTCATCTCCACCAGACTCGGATACCACCGAGAGCTGCCCGACACCAGAGACTCCCAGTAAGAACCACCAGAACTGGATCACATGTGGGGGAGCGAAGACCAGTATGAAGCAGGTCCAACACAGTCAGGCTTTCGTCATGTTCGTCACACTAAACGGACCAGTCAGGTGCCGCCTCCGTCAGGAGCAGGTTGTTATGATGGAGAGCGATGAAGAGCAGAAACAATAAGCTGACATCAGCTGGTTGTTTCTCTGAGCTCTCATTGGCTCTCAGAGGCTCCACTTTGTTTCTAACGGAGCGTTCTGGAGGCTGAAACCTTAAACTGACATTTAGACATCAGACTCAGGAGCTGGATTCAGGTCTGACCCCTTCCGATAGTGAACTAGTGATGACTCATCTCCCTCTGCAGGTGTCGAGACAAGGTGTATCCTCTGGCTCTACCTTCTGCCAGCGTAGTGATCTGTTTCTTCAACGAGGCGTTCTCCGCCCTGCTCAGGACCGTCCACAGTGTGCTGGACCGGACGCCGGCCTACCTGCTGCACGAGATCATCCTGGTGGATGACCACAGCGAGCTCGGTAACACCCAGGAAAAGCAAACAATAAGCGTGGCGTATGAGCTGATTCTTGACTGTGTGTGTTTTGGTGGTTCAGACGAGCTGAAGGACGACTTGGACCGGTGTGTCAGGGACGAGTTAGAGGGGAAGGTCAAGCTGGTGAGGAACCAGAAGAGGGAAGGACTCATTAGAGGACGTATGATTGGAGCGTCGCATGCTACTGGTACGTCCGACATCCAGACACCTTCCCCACCTTCACCTATGTAACCTTCTTCCTTATATACTGAACCGCTGCATCCTTGTTCCCTGCATCCTTATTTCCTTCACCTTTAATCTGTGTTCTCCACGTCTCTGATCCAGACGTCCTTGTTGCTGCTTTCTGTTTTGGTTCATGGTCTCACGCTCTTCACCTCGTCACTCGCGGACGCTTTAAACCAGACTTAAGACTTTGAGAACCTGCCTGAGCCTAAATCTGTTTAAGCGACTTCACTTGGTCCAGTGGAGGCTTCTGTGTCCTGTTTTGCATTGTTCTGATTGGATGAAGACAGACATGGACTCACCTGTCTGTGTGTCCAGGTGAGGTGCTGGTCTTCTTGGACAGTCACTGCGAGGTGAACCAGGCGTGGCTGCAGCCTCTGCTGGCTCCCATCCAGAAGGACCAGCGCACCGTTGTCTGCCCCGTCATCGACATCATCTCGGCCGACACACTGTCCTACTCGCCCTCGCCCATCGTCAGGGGTGGCTTCAACTGGGGGCTGCACTTCAAGTGGGACCCTGTCCCCCCCTCCGAGCTCAACGGCCCCGAGGGAACCACCGGACCAATCAGGTAAGCAGCTGATCCACCAGGTAAGCAGCTGACTGAGCAGCAGCATCCACACCAACCCTCGCCACTCCTCCTCCACCTCCTCTCGTCCCCGCAGGTCTCCCACCATGGCAGGTGGTCTCTTCGCTATGAACAGGATGTATTTTAACGAGCTCGGCCAATACGACGCCGGCATGGACATCTGGGGCGGGGAGAACCTGGAGATTTCCTTCAGGGTGAGAAGCAGTTTACCTGACTGTCAGTGAAGGTGTCTGAAGTGTTCAGGTGCTGGAGTCAGGACCTGGTTCCTGGTTTCACACCAAGAGTTCAACCATCAACCGGCCGGCACCTGAAACACGTCAGGCCTCATTGGTTCATTCACACAGGCCGCCTGCAGGGCGGAGACTGTCTCTCTCACGCTCACACTGTCTCGATGTCCCTCGATGTCTCAGATCTGGATGTGTGGGGGTCAGCTCCTCATCATCCCCTGCTCCAGAGTCGGCCACATCTTCAGGAAGAGGAGGCCCTACGGCTCTCCCGGGGGGCAGGACACCATGGCCCACAACTCCCTGCGGCTGGCACACGTGTGGATGGACGAGTACAAGGTACACACGGACACACACACTCAGCAGGGACCCTGCAGTGTCCTCTGACCTCACTTCCTGTGTCTCTGTGGTCCAATCAGGAGCAGTATCTGTCCCTGCGTCCAGAGCTACGTGACCGCAGTTTTGGTGACATCAGCGAGCGCGTGGCGTTGAGGAAGCGGCTGCAGTGTCGGTCGTTTGGCTGGTACCTGGACACGATCTACCCCGAGATGCAGACCGCCAACGGCAACAAGCAGCAGCCGCCGCAGCTGCTCTTCATCAACAAGGGCC
>NC_092073.1:24252500-24262500 GCF_039877785.1 Chaetodon trifascialis
GACAAACAGGAGGAGGTGAGACGGAGCGAAGATGGAAGGAAGGAGCGAGAGAAAACCCTGAGAGGAGGAGAGAGAGGCTTTTATTTTGAAATTCTGTCTGAAAACCACTCTTCAGTGGAAACCAGGATCTGCTCTGTCCTCTCGAACCTCAGGACGTTTTCGTTTTGATGACGACATCCTGCACGGTGATGCGGCCGGTCCTCGGGGTTGTCATGGCGATGGTGGTCGCCCAGGTGAACGGAGCACGGGTGGTGAGCGGTGAGTTACAAAATAAAGTAAAAATACACGGAAAGTGGTTCATCTCCGTTTGGATCTTTGAGTTTCTTCCGGTTTGGCTGTTATTTGTCTGTTTTCGTTAATTTTCACGTTAAAGCTGAACGATAATTGATTTCAGTTCGTCTGATTTTAGAGATTCAAGAGATTTTTGCTTCTTCGTTACCTTAAAGGTGTCAATTCAGTCACTGATGCTATTGTGCTGTTCAGTCCCGTTAAAGGTTTTCACCCTTTAAAGAACATGACTGCTCATCCTTTAAGAATTTATAATCAATAATCAAACGTACACTTGGGCTCCACACTGAGGGACTGAGTGTGATTTAAAGACGCTGAACCTGCTGAAACCCTTTGTTTGTTTGTTTGTCTGATGTTTGATTGGTTCATGTTTATCTCTCCTTCCTTCTTGTTTTCCTCTTTGTGAGAACTCTTTTCTCTGAGCGTCAGCCGCGCTTCAGTTTCAGCCTCCACCGGACCTCCACCCTGTGCAGTGACTGAGGCGCTCTCTGACCTCGCCAGCCGTCTGGCCGCCTCCGGCCGGCCTGGCGCTGTGGTTGATAGGGCGTGGCGTGGCACTTTCGGGGGCGGAGGCGGGTCGTGGGCTGTGAAGCGTTACTCTGGGGGTCTTGGGTCGTCAGCAGGGAACAGATGGCGATGCTTTGGCAGCTCTGAGTGGATCCCATTGTCGTTGTGTTTGACAGATAATCTATAAAGTAATAAACCCTGATTGATCGTGTGGTCACATGATGAAAACGAGCTGCAGCTTTATTTCATGTCCCTACGTCAAGTGAAGCACAGCTGATCTCATTCATTCATTCATTCATTCATTTCTTCTGTTCAGTCATTTGTGTTGAACGTTTGGTTTCTTTCATCAGAAATTCACAAACTGTTTGTCGCTTTCCCGCTAAAAGTCTCTGAATTACAGAAGACAGACAGACAGGCAGGGAGACAGATGGACAGACAGAGAGAGACAGACAGGCAGGCAGGCAGAGAGACAGATGGACAGAGAGAGAGAGAGAGAGACAGACAGGCAGGCAGGGAGACAGATGGACAGACAGAGAGAGACAGACAGGCAGGCAGGCAGAGAGACAGATGGACAGACAGAGAGAGACAGACAGGCAGGCAGGCAGAGAGACAGATGGACAGACAGAGAGAGACAGACAGGCAGGCAGGCAGAGAGACAGAGAGAGACAGACAGGCAGGCAGGCAGAGAGACAGAGAGAGACAGGCAGACAAACAGGCAGGCAGAGAGACAGATGGACAGAGACAGAGAGAGACAGACAGGCAGGCAGGGAGACAGATGGACAGACAGAGAGAGACAGACAGGCAGGCAGAAAGACAGATCGACAGAGAGAGACAGGCAGGCAGAGAGACAGGCAGACAGACAGGCAGGCAGAGAGACGGGCTCGCAGTGGACAGATATATGTGGAGCTCTTTAGTGGCTTTAGCAGTAAAGTGATGATGGTGCAGAAGAGAATCCAGCTAATCACTTAAAGAAGCTCTGAGGCTTTTCTAACCAGACTGAGTATTAATCACTGCAGCTACTCACTGGACATCTTCATCACACACACACACACACACACACACACACACACACACACACACACACACACACACACACACACACACACACACACACGGTTTTGGTTCTATACACAGTTCTGATGTCACTGATGTGGTGATGATGCTGTCAAACATCATGATGTCTGTCATGATCAGACCACAAGATGTTTGTGTCCTCAGCCAATCACGGCTCGTCTAATCTAACGCACGAGTTCAGAGGTCATCAGGAGGCGGGTGAAGCAGCTGTCAATCAAACTGTGGATGCGCTATAACATTAAAAGTAAGAGGCGGAGTGAATTTCAGCCCAGTCAGTCATTACCAATCCGTCTCCTTGGTTCCTCATCAAACATGACTTTAACCTCTGATCTGGAGTCAGTAATGATGAGCGTGTTCCCTCAGTTACGAGCCAGATGATGCGACGACAGCACAGCCGCTGCTCGCTTCCTAGTTAAATATCAGGCAAGAGGAACCCTCCAAGGCAGGAATCAAGGAAGAATGAAGCCTTCTAGTCTGAATCAAGCAGCAAAGATATTTTTATTTAGGGATCAAGCAGGAGGGAAGCTTCTTAAGGAAAGGCTGGACAATCTACCCAGTGTGGACACGATGTCTCTGTTTCCTCTCAGGTCAGACAGTGTGTTTAGGTGGTCCAGAGCGTCCCTGCTATAAGATTGCATATTTCCACGACGTGTCGAGTCGTGTTGCCTTCAGGGAGGCAGGTCAGGCCTGCGAGATGGATGGAGGGTCGCTGCTCAGCATCGAGAGTCCGGCTGAGCAAAGGGACATCGAAAATTTGCTGCAGGTGAGACGAACACCAGGTCGTCTTCATCTCCTTCCTCCTCCTCTTTCCTGTCATTGTTCTCGACCTCCTCTTTGTATCCAGGAGCTGCGTTCAGGAGCAGTGGGCGGTGCAGGAGGAGGTGCAGGAGCAGGACGAATAGCAGACGGTGATTTCTGGATCGGTCTGACTCGAGTGGACGCAGTCGATCAGACTCATCCTGAACTCAGCAGCACCTTCACTTCCTGTCCACAACTCTACCACTGGACCGACGGCAGTCTGGCCTCCTTCAGGTGAGCGTAATGCAACAGGTGATGGACTCGAAACCCCGCAGACACGAACAGGCTGATGACGATCGATGGGAAGTCCACCATGCTAGATGTGAGTGAGGTTCAGGGCAAAGATTGAGGCTGATGATGATGATGATGATGATGATGATGATGATGATGATGATGATGATGATGATGATGATGATGATGATGATGATGATGATACACAGCTCAGTGTGTGAAAATTCACAGATTAGAACCTGACGATTGCAAGCAAGACCCAAACAAGTGCTGCCACTCAGTGCGTTCAGGCATGGATGACAGGCCTGAGCAAACAGCCAATTACAGGCAATGGTGATGATGATGATGATGATGATGATGATGGTGATGATGGTGATGATGATGATGATGATGGTGATGATGGTGATGATGGTGATGATGATGGTGATGATGGTGATGATGATGATGATGATGGTGATGATGGTGATGATGGTGATGATGATGGTGATGATGGTGATGATGATGATGATGATGGTGATGATGGTGATGATGGTGATGATGATGATGATGATGATGATGATGATGGTGATGATGGTGATGATGGTGATGATGGTGATGATGATGGTGATGATGGTGATGATGGTGATGATGATGATGATGATGATGATGATGATGATGATGATGATGGTGATGATGGTGATGATGGTGATGATGATGATGATGATGATATGTAGGAACTGGTATTTTGATGAGCCGTCCTGTGGAGGAGAGGCCTGCGTCGTGATGTACCATCAACCAACTGCACTTCCTGGTCTGGGCGGGGCTTATCTTTACCAATGGAACGATGACCGATGCAACATGAAGCACAACTTTATCTGCAAATACGAACCAGGTACCATCAGCCAATCAGCTGCATTCTTTGCTAAACACTCCAGGTACCATCAGCTTTGTTTTTTGTTAAACAAACCAGGTGCCATCTGTTTGCTCTTCCTTCCTTCCTTCCTTCCTTCCTTCCTTCCTTCCTTCCTTCCTTCCTTCCTTCCTTCCTTCCTTCCTTCCCTCCCTCCTTCCTTCCTTCCCTCCTTCCTTCCTTCCTTCCTTCCTTCCTTCCTTCCTTCCTTCCTTCCTTCCTTCCTTCCTTCCAGAGAGCCATCTTGAGAAAGAACAGGGAGACACACCTGGAGGACGAGGCACAGGTGAGCAGTGAAGTTCTTGAAAGGTTGTAACTTCCATTTGTTCCTCGTTCGCAGCTTCATGATGTCTGTTCTTCAAACCAGTAACCATCAGTTCATACTGGGAGTTCATACTTGGAACACGATGCCGCCGAGCGGCAGCGACCGCTCGCTCTCTGAAATCACCTTCATCATTTCTTCCGTTCATGCTGCGTCTGCCTTCGTTAAGTCTCCTGTAAACGACATCAGAGCCGTGTTGGGTTGTTTCTGTGGCAGGCGGCAGATTTTTGTTTCTCTCATCGTCGGATCGATGAACTGGCTGCAGATTTCTGTTCGCCGTCGTCCGGACTTCGCCGGGTTTCCTGAACGAGTCTTTTCAGTTGTTGAGTTGTCGTCGTCGTGCTTCACTCTGTGTTCGCCTTCGCTCTTTGACACTTGAACCAGAACAACAGGCCAGAGGTCCAGGAAAAGGTTTAGTCCAGAAACATGTTCCATCATTTCAAAATGACTGACACACACACTAAACTGCCGCTCTGTGTGTGTGTGTGTGTGTGTGTGTGTGTGTGTGTGTGTGTGTGTGTCCTCAGAAGCCACAGGTCGAGGTGTGGTCAAACAGTCTGCAGGCAGTGAGGAGGTTCCCCCTCAGGTCACCATGGCTGGAGCTTCAGGTACAAAACCTGTGACCTGTGACCTGTGACCTGTGACCTGTGACCTGTGAGCAGGTCTGTGGGAACTGTCTGACGTCTCTGTCTGACTGTCTGTCTCTGTTCAGGCATGTTACTGGTGTACGTGATCATCCCCACAATCCCCCTGCTGCTGCTCATCCTGGTGGCTTCTGGGACATGTTGTTTTCAGATGCTCAGTAGAAGGTAAGACTGGAGACGAGGCCTCGCGGCAAAAATGCTGTTTGCTTCACTCGTTCAGCCGCAGCGACGTTTGGCGTCCAGGTGTCTGCGGCCCGTACGCGTAATACGTACTATTGTACATGCGTAGAACAGTACGTGTAATACCTTTAAACAAACACTGTGAACGTCGCCAAGTCACACTGAAACAGACGAGAACCAGACGAACAGAGAAGCAAAACAGAAAGAGCAGCAAACTCGTCCCTGTCCTCAGTTCACTACATTCAGCCGTTCATACGACAACGTCATTCATGTGTCCGTGACAGGATGAGGGAGGACGTGGAGACAATTACTGCATATTTTTTGCATGGATGGATGGATGAATGTTAGATGGATGAATGTATGAATGAATAATGGATGGATGAATATTAATTAATTAATGGATGAATTAATGGATGGATGAATGTTAGATGGATGAATGTATGAATGAATAATGGATGGATGAATGGATGGATGGATGGATGGATGATGAAAGGATGGATGTTGGATGGATGGATGGATGATGGATGGATGAATTAATGGATGATGGATGGATGGATGATGGATGGATGAATTAATGGATGATGGATGGATGGATGGATGGATGGATGGACGGATTAATTAATGGATGGATGATGGATGGATGGACGGATTAATTAATGGATGGATGATGGATGGATGGATGATGGATGGATGGACGGATTAAGTAATGGATGGATGGATGGATGATGGATGGATGGACGGATAAATTAATGGATGGATGATGGATGCAGATGTCGAGCTGCAGAACAGCTGATCTTGTGTCTGAGGTGTGTGAAGACAAAGAACTACAAATCCCAGCAGGAGCAGGCCTGCTGGTAAATCTGCTGATGTGTGTGTGTGTGTGTGTGTGTGTGTGTGTGTGTGTGTGTGTGTGTGTGTGTGTGTGTGTGTGTGTGTGTGTGTGTGTGTGTGTGTGTGTGTGTGTGTGTGTGTACACAGTGCTTACTCAGTGATTATGACCAGTCAAACACTCGTCTTGTTAACAAGAGCTGATTTACAGCAGCTTCTGGCCCAGTGCCCTGTGTGTGTGTGTGGTGTGTGGTGTGTGTGTGTGTGTGTGTGTGTGTGTGTGTGTGTGTGTGTGTGTGTGTGTGTGTGTGTGTGTGCGCGCGTGTGTGTGAGTACCTGGCATCAGTTCAGGTGTCTCTGCTGAATGTGGAGCTTTTCATAGTTTCAGTGAACCTGCAGAGGCTTCGTTTGACGATGATGATGATGATGATGATGATGATGATGATGATGATGATGATGATGATGATGATGATGATGATGATGAGCGTTGGACAGTTGACTTGTTCCTTTATTTGCTTGTTTACATGCTCACTATCAACATCTGGATAAAATGATCATGGAGGTCATGTGGTAACCATGGTAACACTGACGATGCTCCCCCCCACAGTACTCCCAGCTCAAAGACCGCCGTCGACCAATCAAACCTGTGGATCTCGAGGACGCCCAAACCGGATAGCATGGAGGTCTGACGGCGCTGTGACATCACTGTGACATCGCAGCAGCATTGCACAGAAGGATGACTTCACTTAGCGGCTCAACTTTGAGTGGACAATGATGTCATCAGAGAACTCTACTGAGCGTTTACTGCATTAGTTACTGATTACTGAGTACTTCTACTCATAACTGCACCTCTACAGACAAGTACTACAGAGTACACACATTACTGCACATGTACACTAACATGTACAGTAATGACAGTGATGAGTTCATGTTCACTCACTCATTTGCTGAACAGACGCTTCACTCCTTTCCTTCCTCATCTTCTTTTCCTTCTCTTACTCCTTCCATCCTGTCTTATCTCCTCCTTTCCTGACTAGCTTCCCTCCTTTCCTCGCTTCACTCCTTTCCTTCCTCATCTTCTTTTCCTTCTCTTACTCCTTCCATCCTGTCCTTTCCTGACTTCACCCCCTCCACCTCCCCGTCCTTTCCTTTCCTCCCTCCTCCTCTGCCCTCCTTCTCTTGCCTCCTCGGCTCCACCTGTCTGTCCTTCTCCTCTGATTGGTTGGTGTGCTCGCCTGTGTTGACCTGTGCTTCCTGTGAGTGACGTGACGTCAGTCTGCTTTGATGTTTGATTGGATGTGGGTGCGATCAGCAGCTGAGAGGAGGTGTGGTGTCCCTCAGCGGAGGGGTGGAGACACAGCAGGGTGCGTTTGATTTCAGAGCTCAGGAGGCAGGCGGGAGGAGACGAATCTTAAAATGATTGATTATTTGACGTCAAATGAGTTTAAAAGCCAGAACGACGGCAGATTTGTAATCAGTGATTTGAAGAAATAATGAATCAGCTTGTGAAAATATTAAAATCAGCTCGTTAACTGAAGCTCACTGATTGGACATTTCAGTGTTTTCCGCTTCTTGTCGCCATGGGAACACCTCCCACTTTGTCATCACTGGATCGATCAGTCAAACATCAGCTGACCGACACACACACACTCTGCAGAGTGTGTGAGTGTGCGTGTGTGTGTGTTCTACCTCTGTGCTCTGTGTGTTTTGTCATGAATAAAACGCTTCCTGTGAATTCAACCAATCAGCTGTCTGCGTTTATTTAATTACAACAAAAAAAAATTCTGACAAGAGTCACATTTAATAAATCTGAGGAGGAGGAGGAGGGGAGGAAGTCTTGAGGAAGACCATGTGACCCAGCTGAAAGCTCCAGCAGAGTTTGTTTGTGAAGTCATTCAATGATTCGTCGATACTTTGATCATCTTTCAAACACCACCTGGACCCCGAGCGCCTCCTGTCGGAGGTTCTCCAACGTTCTTGCGTGTTCTCAGGTTCAGTTTGTTGCCACAAACTCTCAAACATCAGACCGCCTCCACATGTCCAGCTTCACCGCTCAAAGGCAGGAAGCAGGAGGGCGGGACGTTCTGAGTGCGCTCAGTTCAGACCGCGTCTTCCGGTCAGGTGGTGACGAGCTGAACGCCGTCCGTCTCTTCGCTCGGCTCGCAGCCCTCGGTCACGGCATCGACGGCCACCACTGTCTCTTCCTGTTTGTACGTCAGGGCGGGCATCATGTCGTCGTCGAACAGGATGGGCGGGGCTTCCTCCACGGGCGCCGTCCCAACACCGTGCATGCGCTTCCTGTGCTGCTGCAGGTTCCCGCTGCGGTTGAAGCGGGCGGTGCAGAGGTCGCAGGCGAACGGGCGCTCCCCAGTGTGGATGATGATGTGTCTGGCAAGCTGCGAGCGGCACTTCTTGTCTTTGCCGCAGATGTGGCATACGAAGCTCTGCGGCAGGCGCTCTCCGTTGGCATGGACGACCTCGCGGTGCCTCTTCAGGTGACTCAGGCGCCTGAAGCTGCGGCTGCAGAAGTCGCAGCCGTACGGTCGGATCTCGCTATGGATCAGGGAGTGACTCGCCAGCAGAGACTTGAATTTGAAGACTTTGCCGCAGATCGGACACGGGAACGTCTTGGCCTCCGCTGAGCTCTTCCTGCGTCCGATGCCGTGCGGCGCCTCGTTCACTCTGACCCTCAGGTGAACGCGTACGTGGTGCTGCTTCAGGCAGGTGGCGCGCTGGAAGCTGCGCAGACAGATGCCACAGCGGTGAGGTTTGTCGCCCGAGTGGATGCGGGAGTGAGCGGCGAGGAGCGCTTCAGATTTCATCCGCTTCCCACAGACGTCGCAGGCAAACGGCGCGTCGCACGGCTGGTTCTCCTCGCCATTTGCTCGGTTGCCGTGGACAAGGGTTTTATGGCGCTTGAGCTGGTATTGGCGGCCAAATTTGCGTCCGCAGATGTCGCAGAGGTGCGGCCGCTCTCCGGTGTGAGTCTGAAAGTGGATGGACAGCTGCGACCTGCATTTGAACTCTTTGCCGCAGAAGTCGCAGAGCAGCGAGCTCGACCGCTGGCTCTCTACGGCGCCATCGACGTGGGCGATCTTCTTGTGGTGCTCCAGGTCGTTGGTCCTCATGTAGGCTTTGGGGCAGAGGTCGCAGCGGTGAGGTTTCACCCCCGAGTGGATGACCTCGTGGGTTTTCAGCCGGGACCTGCAGCTGAAGGTTTTCCCGCAGACGGCGCACAGCCAGGCCTGAACCTCGCGCTGCTTCTCCAGCTTGGCGACGCCGTTGGGATGTAACCGGTTCAGGTGGTGCTGCAGGTTGTCGCGGCGGTTGAAGCGCAGGTCGCACAGGTGGCAGGCGAACGGCTTCTTCCCCGTGTGGATGAAGGAGTGTCGGGCCAGGCTCGACTTATTTTTCATCACTTTACCGCACACGTCACACATGGTGGTGCCGGGCTCCAGCTTCACCACACGGAGAGGTGCATGCTGGGACTCTGAGTCCAGCTGAACGTCCTCGAGGGCCGAGGGATGAGAGTGGACACCTGACGGGGAAACACAGAGACATCAGAGGATAAAGATTTTAAAGATGAATCCAACAAAAGAAACTTTTCAGAGAAATTCTGAAACTGATTTCTGTCAGAGAGAAAGAAACAGACACTGATCCAGGATCAGACCACATGAGACACATGGTCCCAGTCTGTCCTTCAGGTCCTGACTGATGGACAGAACAACATGATGAGGTCACAGTGAGGCTGACCTTTGACCTCTGGACAGAAAAGCTCATCATTCATCGTTTGATCCTCTGAGACGTTTGTGTGAAACTTATCAATTATTCATCGTAATCATTCAAAAACTGCTGAAAAAAATCACATGAACAAAAAGAAAAAAACGTGTCATAAAAACGTTTTTTGCTCTCTTCAATCGTGTGAAATCCAAATGAACCTGATGAACTCAGAAGCTCTCTGAGAGCTGCTAATAAAACCAACGAGAAGGCGGGAAAACATCAACCAACAAAACCAGCGCGAGGAGACGAAGGGTGAGGAGACGTCCACCGCCTGAGAGCTCAACGAGGCCCGCAAACAGAACTGAGGCAGCAAAACTGAGCTTCAAACGACCTGAGGAGCCACATACAAGAGGAATTCAACAGTTTCAGGATGGACATAAATCAAACACTACAAAGCGCAGCCGTAACTTTCTGCGTAACCATGGCGCCAGGCGGTCAACGGCGAAGACGCTTCACCTC